>NC_054538.1:6621333-6803833 GCF_017654505.1 Polyodon spathula | reverse complement strand
CGGCAGAAATAGCAAACCCAGACACCGCTGCAATTCAGCGCTTTTCCTCACTTTTATTAACTCGCCAACAAAACTAAAGGTTTGCACAAACAAGTGAATCCAAAACACACCCAAAAACAGCACCCCAGCGGTGGCTATCTTGGTGCATAGACAGGGCACACAACCTGGGCTCCCAGTCTTTTCTCTCCCTCCAAACATACATTACTTGGATCTTTTTAAATGGTGTGATGTCTCCTCCAGGTGGCTAATTGACTGATTAAGCAGCCAACGCAGGAACTGCGTGCCTAACATTCTCAGACAATCATGCTCCCCAGAAAGACACCACACCAAACCAATTGCAAAGGGTGGCCATCCTGGCTCCAGGCTGTTCCCCCACTCCTGAGCCAAGATGGCTGCCAGCCACAAAAAAGACACTTGTTTTAGAAACTAAGGAATCATATTGAAGTGTAAAGCATGAAGATGACTTTGGGATACTGCAGTATAAAGACAAAACGAATCAGCATTTTGGTGTAGCACACCTTTCAGCATTTTCAGAAACTAATACTTATTACATGTTTTGGTTCTTTTCACTCCTGGCAATGTAATTTAATCTCCTAAACAGTGGGGCATCTTAATACTGCTGCTCTAAATGTATACTCTTGTATTAAGTGATGCTACTGCAAAAGGGGGTCAGTAAGTCACCATTGGATAAAAATAGCACCTCTTGAATTATTACAGATAGTGGATGGCAGTATTTAGATTCCAAGTCATTAAAATCGACACTTTGAAGTACCATATCATCTCCTTTTTAACAAACAACACAACAAGAGCTACAGTACTATACCCCCACCCTGCAGAACAGTCCCTGATTACAGATGACTGCCATCAGATCTTCTCAACTGCATTTCAAGAATTACGATTTACAGTGAAAAGAACTTGTCTCAAAGTCATGCTTGGATACTGTTCCTCTTTCCTTTCAGTGAAGCTGGGTCTGAAGCTGGAGCATTAAAGGTGGGCCAGCAGGAGTTTATTCAAATATTGTTTGTGTGAAAGAACTAGAGGCAGATAGGTGTATAATGCCAGTATCCCTCACCCTTTAGTTTAACACATTTTGTTTTTATCTTACCCACCCAAGCAACTGAGCATTTTATTGATTTTCTGTGTCTTTTTTAGCTTTAGCATGTACTATATTGTAACATTTCTGGGTTCCGGCCTTATGGATTCAGACGGAGGCAGAGATTGAGGTGATCAGGTGAGGTCAGCCTGTATTTATTTAAAATAAAGGATAGAGGGGTGAAAGAGCACAGGGTAGGAAGAAGTATGAGGAGGGGGGAGGGTCAAGACACGCACACACACACACACACACACGCATCTGTCTGCAGCTGTAGCTCCATGGGCTCGTCACTCGGACTCCAGTCTGACTGCTTCCCTTCCTTGTCCCGACAGGTATGTCCGTTCTCTCCCTCTTTTCCTCTCACTTCCCTCAGCATGGTTCCTGGGGGGGGGGGGGGTTAATGGCACAGCTGTAGTTAGGACCCGTCTCACGGCTGACAGTAATAATGGTGGATAGTTCTCTTGCTCTCTTATTATCTCCTCACTCCTATCAGTTCGGTTATTGTCTTTCTCTCCCCCTCCTTATATCATTACCACCGCTCTTATATGCTGGCTGGCCCCCTCTCGCTTCTCAGATCTGGTTGGGGGAGACCTCTTGGCAGCCTTTCACCTCTGCCCAATCAGCGTCCTTGCCACCTGTCCATCACGGGGGTCCTCCAAGATTCCCATCACCTCTCAAGGTCGTTACACTGCTTAAGAAATCATTGACTGTTCCTTTTGTTCACATAGTGGCTTACAATGGCTTATGACCAGGGATCCAAGGAATTTGTTTGCTGCAGAATAAAGCGGAAAAACATGGATTTTCTATGTGTCAGAACATTTTTTGTTTTACGCTTTTTGTTTATTTGTTTGATAACCAATACACTTAGCATATATACTCATCAACACAGGCAATTTTGCTTTCAATTTACATAAACATAGTTTACTCTTCTGGTGTACAGAGGTCAAGGTTGAACGAGGCGCACTGTCACATTCATGTTGGTATCGTGGTTTGCAGTTCAGTATCCAGTGCGTTGTTACTACTGAACAAGCTGTTTAAAGTTCCCGAAAATAATCAATATCACCCTGTGAAAGTGGTGAGTAGATACAGGTGAGTGCAGTGCAGGTACAAATTGCACAGACAATTACGAACAGGTGCAAGGGTGTTTGAAATGGTTTACAATGTCCAGAGCCTTATGGCAAATACCTGTAAATAAAAAATGATAGAAGCAATACAGCATCGTGTATCTCTTCAGTTTGGAAAACCCACAGGTTTGACCTGTGGGCAAAAGTTTATCACCCACACAAAACACAAAGACACAGACACAGTTCATACAGTGTGTGAATTAAGTGCTTGTGGAGAAAAGACAGTTCCTAGTGGAAAGTGAAGTGCTGGTGTCCGAGTTTAATGCTGGCCTGCGGCTGCAGCTCTGGATCGTGCTAGTAAACAAACGTCTTGAAAACAGACGAAACAAACAAATAACGTTTACAAGTCAGACTAACAGAACACTCACGGTTTCCTTTAAATGCAGGGACTCCTTTTAGGTTGTTTTTTTTAACCATTTACAAAGGAACAGATTACTTTGCTATGCCCCTATTTTATACCCTTTCTCATGACCCCTTGGTTAACGAGAGCCTTCGCTTCTCCAATCCACGGATGCCACGCTCTTTCCCGTTCGGGTCATTGAGTTCGGGTACCGTAGCTCAGTCCCTTTTCCAGCCTGCCGACTTCCACCTACTCACGGGAATAAAGTGTCGTGCCTTTTAGGGTATTTTGCCCTCTTTATCTAGTACCCTCTCAGGTCGGGAGGGAGATCTAACACCAATCGTCATTGGATCTCTGTCACACACCCCTAAAGATCAGTTTAATGAGTTTGGCAATAGCCATCCAGATGACAAAGACTAACTCAAAGATAAACTAATATGAATATTGTTTTGGGGGTTTTATTATTACTACACATAAGTATTTGCAATCTTTAAAATAAAATGGTAAGTTTGTTTATATTGTAACAGTTAATGCAGGTAGGCGCATTACACAGGGCGAGGCAATTCTCACACAGCCGGAGGACAGGTCCAAACCCAGGACCTCTCGCACTAAAGCATAGCACTGATACCGCTGTACAAAAGAGACTGATAATGAGGTTTGAGAACCATCTGATATGAAAAATAATTAATTCTGGCTAACTAGGAAATTTTGGGTGGAAGGAATACCTAACAAAACAGCTCTTTGTGACCAAATTGAAATGTATAAACAAAATAGTTATCAGTCCAGAACCATTACTCCCTGTGGGAAACTCTCTGAAAACTGGGGCACACCAGCATGTGTCCGAACTAATATATGGATATCAAAGGTGCAGAACTGGGCTGTCACGAGCAGAACCAAAACCTTGTCCTGCATGTACCCACATGGTAAAGCATTGTAGGATAATGTTTGAGTCTGCCCCGAATGATCCACAATGATTATCCTTTTTCCATTTAAATGTTAAATTAGACGATGTTAGGATAATTGAATGTTTGGGATGTGATGAGACTCACCAGGTGAGATGGAGTCATTTGGGAAAGTTAGAATGCAAAGATGGGGGACCTGCTAACATAGTTCAGGTCTCCCGCACGTATCATGTATCCGAGTTCAGGTCTCCTGCAGGTATCAGGTATCCGAGTTCAGGTCTCCTGCAGGTATCAGGTATCCGAGTTCAGGTCTCCTGCAGGTATCTGGTATCCGAGTTCAGGTCTCCTGCAGGTATCAGGTATCCGAGTTCAGGTCTCCTGCAGGTATCAGGTATCCGAGCTCAGGTCCCCTGCAGGTATCAGGTATCTGAGTTCAGGTCCCCTGCAGGTATCAGGTATCCGAGTTCAGGTCTCCTGCAGGTATCAGGTATCCAAATTCAGGTCTCCTGCAGGTATCAGGTATCCGAGTTCAGGTAACCTGCAGGTATCAGGTATCCGAGTTCAGGTCTCCTGCAGGTATCAGGTATCCGAGTTCAGGTCTCCTGCAGGTATCAGGTATCCGAGTTCAGGTCCCCTGCAGGTATCAGGTATCCGATTTCAGGTCCTCTGCAGGTATCAGGTATCCGAGTTCAGGTCTCCTGCAGGTATCAGGTATCCGAGTTCAGGTCTCCTGCAGGTATCAGGTATTCGAGTTCAGGTCTCCTGCAGGTATCAGGTATCCGAGTTCAGGTCTCCTGCAGGTATCAGGTATTCGAGTTCAGGTCTGCTGCAGGTATAAGGTATTTGAGACTGTTGCTCAGCATTGGATTCCGGACCCTGTGGTGGCTTTTAAGGAACCTTTAAGAACAGAACCAGAAAAGGATTTATAATCCTGCTGGGAGCACGCCAATATATTTGGATGCGAACTGGATACTTTGTTCAAAAGACCATTGGAAGAAAAGTAACCATTAAGGGCAATAATATTATTATAAAGCTCTGTACTGGTTTAGAAAATGTTAAAAAGCTACAAGCAGAAATATTATTGCAGAAATCTGTTAGCCTAAATTAAAGACTTGGTGTAACTATAAAACACTGACATAATTCAATAACCTTGATGGGGCCTCTTGGAAGGCATGTGTAGCTGTTTCTTATCATACAGTTGCAACTTAGGGCAATGGGCCTCTCACTTTTAATTCTTATCTTGTGGGAGTACAAGGTTTTTCATGGTAAAGGAAATATGTTTTAGCAACCAAGACAGAACTTGTTGACATAACAGGTGCTTTAACCCAGAGACAGACAGGCTTGTTTTTCTTATCTGTAAAAATATTAGGATTCTCATGGTACCAGAAAAAAAAAATTTAACAAGGAACTCCATGGCACAGAAACATTAAATAATTAAACATTAAATAATTAAATATTATTAATTCTAGAGATAAGGGCTGTCTAAGAAATTAGATGTTTAGGGTTAATTAAGCACCAAGGGAGAGAAAAGGTCCTATAAATATGGGCACAAAATTACAATTAGTTATCACACCACTTTAGTAACACAGACTGCCTGATCCATCTTTTGAAGACCTCTCTGTGAAGCTGACTGCTGGTGTTGTACTCAGAGTCTCTGGTTTGGATGACTGTCTTTCCTTTTTTCTGTTTTATATTTTAAGACATACATATCTGCCAAGGGTAAGCATGCTCTTGAATTCATATCTCACCCATGAGGCTGTAGGATATGATTATGTGACAGGATGTGATATGTGACAGGATGGCATGTGGTGACGTCAGGCCAGATGCAGGAACCAAAACATACAGGCAAGTACTGCAGTGCCATTTATTTTCAAACAATAAAATAAAATATTTGAACAAAAAACACTTGCTTACAGAGCACAAAAGAAAAGGTGTAAATAAAACAAATCACAAACACTAAACAATAGGTCAGGCTGGGCAGATTGCTGTCATTGTTCCTATTCTTTTGCTTAGTTTGAAATTTCTCTCTCCTCTCGCTCTCCCGTTCCTCCTCTGAACACCCACCCAGAGTGCAGAGATCTGCAGGTTTAAATGCAGGTGACCATCTCCAATTAGCAACAAATGAATCACCTAATTAATTCAGGAGATGGCCACCTTCTGCACAGGTTTTTTTTAATTACTCCTGGCAGAGGACGAGCTGCCTACCTCGCCTCTGCCAAGAACATGTTTAAAATAAAAACAAAACAATAACAAACAAATGTACGGCTGCGCCGTCATATTTAAATACAATAAATAAAGAAATAAACACCCACGGCTTTCGCCGTCATTTAAATACATAATAAGTCATAATAAACAAACACCAATACGACACAGGGGCAGAGGGAGAGACCTCGTTCTAAAACTAAATAAATAATTAAATGTATAGGGCTCCTTGCCCTGTTACATATGCATTAGTGTAAACGGGTGCCTTTAGACTGCCTGAAGTTACGTGCTGAAACCATATTGCTTTATATATTATTAATGCTGTTAGTTTGCAAAGACACCAGACTGCCTGGACTTTGAGCTAGGATTCAAAGTAGATCTGTGATCACGCTATCCATTTTAGCGTTAATAAACCGATGGAGTAAATATATACTCTGATTCGTTAAACTTTGAATGCCCGAGTCTGTGTGATTATTCATGATGAACTGTTGTCTGCATGTGAAAATCTGTAAGCCAGTACACGAAAAATGCACTATAGGAGTTTATGCAATTAATTTGTCTTCCTGTTTGCCTCCCCTTATTCTATTTGAGAATTAAATAAGTGCTCGAATGCGACAAAGCTCTACAGCTTCTCACAACCTTCAGTGCAGTGGTAGAAATGTCAGAATAATAATGGTCCTTCTTGGCTCAGTGTGTGCTGGTAAAACATGTCAGCAGTGCAGCTGCTGTTTGATGTTATACAGTAGGAGCAGGGGCTCTCCCTTATAAAGGCGTCCCATAGGAAAAGCATAGCAAAGTGTAATGCAGCATAGTGAAAGCATGGCAAAGCAAAAATAAGCATTGTAAAGAATAGCGAGGTCTAGTAAAGCTGATTAATAAATATGGAAAACCTGGGTAAATTATGGTAATTGCATGGTATTATAATGGAAAAATCCTGTGGTAAACATTTATAAGGGTTGGGCAGCCAGAGGACAGTGCTGACGTCCAGATATACACTGCCTGTATTAGGACCTGTACCTTATATCACATTGGGTCACCTTGCCCTGATCACACTAGGGGCTGACACTAGCTGCTACAGCCTTGAGGATGACAAATGCATTGTTCAAGTTCATCCAAACCATGCTCGAATGGATTGAGAGCCGTGTGTTGTGGTGACCATGGAAGATGCCTGGAATCTCTATCCAACTACTCAAGCAAATTCTGGCAATGGATGCATTTTTGTCTTGAAAGTAGCCCTTGCCATTAGCAGCAATGTCTGGTGTGCTTAATCCACAGCTATGCTTAACTAGACAATGGCATTCTTTGAGTAATCAAGGGACTGAGGACATGCAGGTAGACAGGTCCTAATAAAGAGGCCAGGTAATGTAGATAAACTGACAGTTTACCTTTGTTGAAGGTACTTGGTTGAACAGATACAATTTGAACGTTATATTCAGACAGGGGTCTGAGATGCTGGCTTATATTAAATGATTTCATAATTAAGATGCTCTCTTTCACTATACGTTTCTCAGTTAGGATTAGCCAGGCACACTGTGTCTGCATTTGTGTGTGTGTGTGTGTGTGTGTGTGTGTGTGTGTGTGTGTGTGTGTGTGTGTGTGTGTGTGTGTGTGTGTTAAGCATGCAGGCTTGAGTACCTGTATATCCCCTTCAATGTTCGAAAGTATGGGGCTGAAGATGGCATCCAAATTGCCCGATCAATATACCAATGAAGCAGGGTTACTGTGAACATATTATATTGCAGATAATTCTTCCACGTACTGGTAAACTGTGCCTTGAGTTTCACATTCTCATCTTTAATGCATCCCTGGTGAGTATCTGGCTGATCCTCTCCTGACCTGATTTTGAATTCCATTGGTCTGCTCCTGAGAGACTTGTTAGTGGTTGCCTGTGATGTATGCTATGTATGTTTTCAGTCTGAAGGAGTTACTTTAAATGCTGTCACACAGCAAGCCGTAGACAGGACCTCGTGAAGTTCCCTTCAATGTCCTTACAGCTCCCGAGATTGAGATTTGATATACCGAACTCTTGCCATCTTGACCCCTATCTTGACGTTGTTGACTGTTCAGGCCCCACAGCACCCCATGTGTTGTAAACAGATGATTCCTGGAACAGACACAGGGGCACATACAAGATGTATGGTATTTGAAATAGAAAACTGCAGTGGTAAAAGAAGCAGCATTCTGGGGTTTCTACAGAAACATAATGATCTATTTCATTCTCACTGCCTTATGGTGGAACTGGGTACGACTAGTAGAAATGAGGTACTTTTCCATTTGAATTTTGGCTCAGCAAGCGCTTGCATAGTTTAATTCAGTGTAGAGCAATTCCTGCCAAGAGGTGAAAACTGAATTTACAATGTCGCAAACTGATAAATCATCCAGTGCCCAACGTGCCAAGTCAATTTAACTGATGTACACTATGAATTAAAAGCAGAGGACTTCTCAGAGAGGACTGCTCAGCTGGCACTGCAGGTGCTCAGTTCAGTGGATTGCTGCTGTGAGGACTGTCTGCTGATGACACATCCAACACCGTGGAGTCAGCGGCTGTGTTCTGAAAATCCAACCCCACACTGCTCATTCGTGGCAGAGTTTAATACACATGCATCTCAACACAGATTGTTGTATTAGAAGAGAGCTTGGGGGATTAATTCATATTTATATAATCCGACGGACCACATTATACAACATAAAAATAAATGGTTATATAAAGATCAGCAGGCAATGACACAAACATGCATGAAGCACAGTACAGAGCACATTTGTGAAAGCAGGAATTCAATGAGCTGTGCCTGCTTTCCTTGCAGGGTCTGTTTAATTTATATTAAGAGGCGCTGAGTTATAATGTCTGCATACAGAGATACAGAGGCTGCAGTGCTTGAGAAAGAAATAAAAATGCTAATGCTGTCAAGGTCAAGAATGGCGTGGACAGAAGATGCACAAAGATCCTGCACTGCTGGTTCTTTAGTGCAGCTTGGATAGCAGCACCCTTGGCTTGCTGCAATATCTGCCATCTTAGACTGTGGCATTTGGGCTTCCAGGCAGGGTGTACAAAAACCCTTGTTTTAGTTGTCAGATAACTTAATTCTGTCCAGGAGGGGGGTAGACCATTATGGTGTTTTTTTAATGTTTTTATAGCACCGAATACAAATGTGGCACACTAGAGTAATGTGCTGTTCTTCAATAAACAGCTGTTACCAATCGGATACATTCTGCCTCAAAATGCTGGAAGTTATCTTCTTTATTTATTTCATTTATTGCATTTATATAGCTCTTTTTATACAAAAGTATCACAAAGCATCTCTGCACTGTACACAGCAGAAAAAAGAACAAACACAGTACATTTGTATAGCATGCCACACATACAACTGCCACAATCAGACCACTTAAATAACAGTATATACATAATACAAAAGCAGCAATTTTAAAGTTACATTAAAACCCACTAAGATAAGAAAGGCATTTTATAAAACTGCATTTTTAGTCTTGACTTGAAAACTGTAACGGTCCCAGCTTCACTGACAAACAAAGGCAGAGCACTGCAGAATTTAGGAGCTCTACAAGAAAAAGCCCACCCTCCCGTGTTGCTTTTGTTGACCCTAGGCATAACCAGCAGTCTTGCATCCTGTGATCTCAGAGTGTGGTTTGGAAAATACAGGTTCAGTAACTCCTGCAAATAATTAGGTGCTAATCCATTCAGAGCCTTGTAAGTTAACAGCAAAATCTTAAAATCAATTCTATTTTACACAGGGAGCCAATGTAAAGACGCCAAAACAGAGAGGGGTAATATGGTCACTTTTCTGGTTTTAGTCAGAATTCTAGCAGCGGTATTCTGAACCAGCTGCAAGCGGGATACCACATGTTTTGGGACACTAAAAAAAAAAGGGCATTACAATAATCAATTCTAGATGAAACACATGCATGCATTAGTCTCTCAGCATCAGATACAGAAATAACTGGTTTAAGTTTGGCTATATTTCTCAAAGGGTCTGCAAGGGTCGAGCTCTTGTAATCTCAGATGTCATTTTAGTTGGTTCAGTGAGCCCACTAGTATAACCTCTGTTTTATCTGAATTTGACATTAGAAAATCTGATGACATCCAATGCTCCAGTGGTCTTCAGTATCAAAGGCAGCACTTAGATCTAGAAGAATTAAAACTGATGGAAAACCTGAGGCAGAGTTTATCAGCAGACCATTCACAACTCTGACAATGGCCGTCTCAGTGCAGCATGAAAACCAGACTGAATCTTCTGGACTATACCATTAAGAGTTAGAAATGTTAGCAATTGAATTGCATCAACTGTCTCTAGAACCTTATCTAAGAATGGTAGGCTGGAGATTGGCCAATAGTTATTGAGGACTTTAGGGTCCAAATTGTGTTTCTTAAACATAAGATATAGCCCTCTGTATGAAAACAAATACATCACAAGATATCAGTAGAATCCACAATGTGTCCTCAATAATACAAAACAATACTCACAATACAAAGATACATTTACAGTCTTTTGTTATTATACCACGAAGTTTGTTATTATAGCCTAACAGTGTATTTTTCAGGACATGAATGGCAGTCAGTTTTGTACAGTGAACAACATGGAGATTAAAGCATGTTGCTGGCTGAAAGTATATTAGCCAATATGGGAAGCAGATGATTGGTTATTGATAGGAACGAAGCCATGTGAAACCGCCCAGGAAGTGCAAGACTAAAAGCAGGTCTTGCAAACAGAAATTTGTTGAACCTAATATAGTACCAGATATTATGATTAAAATGAAAATACAGTCTGTTTCTTCCAAAGACATAATGAATGGATATTATTTACAGAGAACATTTATGGAACTGTTTTATTTGGTATAGTACAATTACATAAAGAAGTGTTTTTCTGCATTTTAAATTATAGCATGTAGTTTTTACAATAAACTCCTGTATGAGGCAAACCTTTTCTGAACAGTCTTCCCTTTCCTAATTTCAAATTGCACAGGACATTATGACCTACTGATTGGAGGGTAAAGAGCAGTTGTGTGCCCTGTTGACAAGAAATGACAACTGGACAAAGGGGTTTCTAGATTATCTGGCAGGCAATCCTTTTCTAAAATGATTTCCTTACAGCATTTCTGGGTAGTACTATAGTGCTACACTGCAACAGCTGAGGCACAGATGGGCAACCTGAGAATGTCTTTACTCTTACGCTAGCTTTGAGATATGCACTTTGTACAGTGTGCACTGAAGCCTGTGCAACACTAACATGCCTCCACATTTCTACACAATACACTCTGGAGAGTCTTTGCAGAAGCAGTATTTGCTGGTTAGTATATATGCAAAATAAAAGATCTTAATCATGCAAAACACATACAAACAGTGCTGCTCATGTGTGCGTGTCTGTGATTGGGATTGAGCGAAAGTTTCTTTAATGCAAATTGATGTAGCAAAAAATGGTAATGCAAAATAACAAAATTGAATAGAATGCACGCAGTGTGACACAGAAGAGAGAAGGCAGCAACAATAAAACATATGATACTGCCCTGACCCCTAGTGTATTACACAGTCGAGCAGCCATGCTTTCAGAAAAGTAATTGAAGAGGGGAACCAGGCAGCTGGAATTACAGCAGCAGTAAGTACCTGATTGTGAAGTATAGCACACGCTCACCTACTGTCACCTAGAGTATCACTTGTTCAGCCAATCATATAAAAGCGGTGTGTTCCGGCTTTGATCTTTAGTTACTACATGTTGTGTTAAGTATTGTTATTGTTAAGTAACAAGTTAACCTTGTTTGGATCAGCAAACAAGACTCCCTTACTTGTTTTCAAGGACAGACTGTGCCCATTTGAATATGGCTGGGATTTTTATTTTTTTCTACAAATGGCTGATTCCATTGTACTGTTCTCCTACCATTACACTTTGCATAAAACTCATGTATTATTTGGTATGGAACGTTCATAAAAAAATAAATAGAAAGACAGATGCTTCTTGTCTCAAGAGGAGTCCTGTTATTACGAAGCTTGTACATGTGAAATTGAAAATGTGCATGTCTGTATGTTAAGTATAATACTATCGTACTGTACACCCTCGCTATAAGGAACCTGTTGGGGTCCATGCCTTTTGTTCGTTATATCTAGGGGGTTGTTATAGCGAAGGGACAATCAAAATGAACTGTTGGAGTAAGTTAATGAGATGAGATTGTGAATACAAGTAGAATTACATGTACCTGTTCGTCTCATGTATGCGGTATTCTGTCTTTGCTTTGTCCTATTCGTTAAATAATTAAAATGCAGTACAAAAATAAAATAAAAAATCCCGAATTGAAGCTGAATTTTTATTCCAATCTTTCAAAGTGCACCAATCTTAATCCAACATGCAAGAATCCCAAACTGATCTTTTATTCCAAATCAAACCGACAAGAAAAGTTTGACATGAAAAGTTAATCAGATCCTCTTTTTTTCCGAAGGTGTAGCCTACTGCACAGGTACAGCTTTGAATGACTGAGAGTAGTACTGGGTGTCATCCAATAGATGACACTCCTGCTCTTCCAAAACATGTTTTAATTGCATACTTCTCCGTCTGAAAAATGCGGGCCATATTTATGACTTTGAGTATTACAGACAAAAAAGAAAGTGGAGACTAGTTAATTAAAAAGATTGTCTGAAGAGACTTAATAAACAGCAGCACCTCTTAAAATCTATTACCACAATAATTGCCAGTAGTTAAAGTAATTAATTGTATTATTTAGTCATTTTGAAGTAATAGTTTTATTAAGTAAAATTGTAAAAGTTATATATATATATATATATATATATATATATATATATATATATATATATATATATATATATATATATATATACTTTTACTTGTTATTATTTACAAAAACATGCCAAAAATTTGTGACATTCCATCTATTTCCTTTAATATACTTGAGGATGAAACTCCAGATAACTGAGTTCTCCTTTTCAGCAATACTCTCAAGGGTCTGGTGAGCAAAAATTATAAATTAAAAAAAGGTAAATAAAAAGTCATTTTGCAGAAAGCCGTGTAGCTGAACTGAATTAAGCTACTATGGACGGCATATCTTGGATGTTCTAATACAAAATAGCACTGTATTTGTCATTCAAGTATCGTCCGCCCCATGAATTTTCATACTCTGCAGACAGTGATTTTTATAATTCCCGCTTCCACTCACGCTGTTTCGGACTCGTTTCATCTGCAATAGAGAGATTTGTGCTCGCCACAAGGGATGCCACGGGATTTAGATAATTAAATTATACGCAGCGGCTTGGGGAGGGGGGTGGAGTGAAACTGGGCTCGTGTTAGACTTGTTCTTAGTTTGCGAATGAAGAGTGAAAACAGAGGAGGAGTTCTGGGTTTTAAATATTTTTAACTGTGTGCATTATTGTTTTGTCGGAGACAAAGGCATACAAAGCAGGAGTTTACGATAGAGAGGATTATGACAGCCGGGGGACCTGAGTTGGAGACAAATATACTGTTAGTATGGCTACCATACAGGTACGTCCATGCATTGTTACAATTTCGAAAGCTTGAATACTTAACGAATTGCCCATCAGTTCTTTTTTAATATGTTTTAAAATTAGTGCTGTGCGACAAATGCTTTTAACACACCCGAGGACCAGGAGAAATCCTTCTGAAAGACACAACAGGACAACCTGTGTAACGGCAAGACATTGCCGTCCATGATATTGATGTATGAAGAATTAGTCTTCTTAATCAATCATTATGACATTCACATCAGACATTTCAATAAGTATATAAAGTGATGTTGGTGCATGAAATAACCCATGAACACATAATGTGCAACAAAGAACCACAATCTTTCCTAGACTAGAATACGGCATGGTAAAACTATGTGGCAAATGTATACAGTTTATTACCGGTATACTCCTAAAATATGCAACTATAACTATATGTGAGTCACGCTTTTGTCACATTATACTTGCATAATTCCAGGGTAACATGTATGTTTTCATATCTGCTTGTACTGCTATTACTGGTTACTAGCAGCAAAGATTGCTAATTCTTTAGGACAGAATTTGGTGTCAAATGTTCCCCTCGTTTCATCCGAGGGCAGTCTGCAGTGTCTTGATGTCAGATTCAGTGTGAAATAATGATTGCCGGAGCTGACTGTGACATCTACAGTATAAAATTTGACAAGGCACGGTTATGCCCATACAGGTAGTAAATGCAGCCTGTGACTTAGTTACGTAGATATTACTAAAGTGCTTAATGCTGACCCCTTTGTACACGCATTTTAGAAACAGTGCTCATTTAAGTTTTAGTATCCAATTGCACAGAAAATACGTGACAGCAATGAATGGTTGCTAAAGTGTCAAAATGCTCAGAAAATATTGGACACCCCACTAGATTTATGTAGTGAAAGTATGTTGCTTTTGATTGCAAGCTGTGTTTATATTTATTTTTGTTTTGGTGTGTACTGTCTTTGTGTTGGTATTTAAGCGGTTTGTTTATTTAGAGCACTGCCAGGCTTTTACATAAATATTACTTCTGTTCTTACTGTAGTTTTATTGAGGAATTAAATTTAATTAACTTTTGTTCAGAAATCTGTCCTAATTGCATATTTTAGCTTCAATTGTTGTCTGATTTCCCTACTTCTGTAATATCCCAAATATGAAAGTAAAAATGTGAATTAAACAATAACCAATAGTAAGCTTTTAGCTACTGTAACTGGAGGATAATCGGCTGACAACGTGGATTTTGACATACTATAGATTTGAACTAGGCTTTTGCATGTCAAGAAGTGTACTGCCTAATAGAAATGTTTGTTTCAACTAAAGACAAAGTGCAACTAGACCAATTTATAGGTTCCTGTTTCTTTGACATGCAGCTAATACAGTATTTATAAAAAATCTTTTTATGTTTACCATTTACCAAGTGTGAACTGGGATGTATAGCATGGCGGTGTTGTTAGTGTTAAGCATTCCATAAAGAGAGCTTGTATGAGTTTGTCAACCCTCTTCTGGCACCTTCACTTTGACTAATGGCCACCCAGCCATATTGAAGTTATGTGACCTTTCGGCTTCCAAATGAAGACCTGATGCTTTGAGGTAATAATGGCTTCATGCTCTGATTCCTTAGATCAAGCTCAATCATGGTTGTACTACAAGAGAAAGTTACCTTTGCCTGACTTTTTTTTCCTCCCCCAAAGCTGCCATCGTCACAGTGTAAAAGTCTTGTATCTGAGACCATTTTAGGTAGTGACTTCATATTTCCAGGTTTTTATAAACTCTTCATTTGTGTTGCTTCTCATGAAATTGACCTCTGACCTAATGTGGCTGCCATGCTGTGGTCATGTGGCTTTTGAAGTTTAGTTAATTAATGTTTGATACACGTTCTTACTTTCCATTACCAATTTTGTCTAGTTTACTTCAGCATTCCTTTAAACTCAAAATGAATAATACTGACCATAGTTGATACACATTTATACAGTAATTGGAACACAGTTGCAGTCTATGGTTCTCATCTTGGTGTAGTCTATTTGGGGACTTGATGTGTAAATGTTTCTTTTGGTGGAAAGCATCATTCAGCACCTAGAACTGGGAAGGCTATTGATTTTAGTACAATCTGGAGAGGAGATCAAGAGAAAAACCACCACCCCAACATACCAATATTGGGGAGGCAAAGGGAATACATTAGTTTCTAATGCCAGCAAGGGTATTCCAATTAGGTTAGCTTTGAGCTGCCTTGGCAATGAAATGTCATATTAGTGTATTACAAATAACATTTGTGTATAATATTAAATGAAGAAGAAAAAAGACTGGTTCACATCTTTCTATAATAACTTGAGAGCGGTTTTCCCTTTGTTTCAGAGTAAAGCATGTGTGACCTCACAGCACAGGCAATCAGCAGTTTGCTACAATTTCCAGAGGTAACTGTAGAAGCACTTGGGGCGGATGAGATCAAATTGGACTCCGTGCTACATGGAAAGTTTGCTACAGGTGTGATTTTCCTTTTCTTTTGTGAGTTATTAAATCTTATTAAATTCACTATACAAAAAATGCTGTAGATTAAACAGAAAATTGTGAGGGCAAAAAGCAACATGGTTAAACCTTTTCTTTTGTATTATGGTCTTATAAAACTTAAACTAGAAAGGAAGGGGGGAGAAATCAACAAAAAAACAGAAGGGAGACCAAATCAAAACAAGAACAACAACTCAGGTAAGACAACCATTAAATGTATTTATCTAAATGCTAGAAGTATCAGAAACAAAATTCTAGAACTTGAAGCTACTGCACTAACAAGTAACTATGATGTGATAGGTGTTACAGAAACTTGGTTGTCTGAGAGTGATGGGGACGAATATAATATTTGTGGGTATACACTGTATAGGAAAGACAGGCAGGACAGAAGAGGAGGAGGGGTAGCGCTTTACATAAGAAACAGTCTTGAAGCCCAGGTGTTAAACCTGGACAAAGAAAATAAAGCCAAATCAATATGGGTCAGAACAATGGACAAAAATTCAAAGGGCATAATAATAGGAGCATGCTATAGACCGCCAGGTCCAGACGGTGAGCAAAATAATCTGTTATACAATGACATTAGAAATGTGTGTAGCAAAGGTAGAAGCCATACTAATGGGGGATTTCAACTTCCCCCATATAAAATGGGAAAACCCGGTGGGTAGCACGAAGGATGAAATTGAAATGGTGGAAATGGCAAATGACTGCTTCCTAACACAATTTGTCAAGGCACTGACTAGAGGGGAGGCATGCCTTGATTTAGTCTTTTCAAATAACGAAGACAGAATAACTAAAACAGAGGTCAGAGAACGACTGGCAAACTCAGACCACAACATGGTCTCATTTGAAGTGTTTTTTAAAACCCCAAAAGTAAAGACTAAAGCTAAGGTTTACAATTTTAGAAAAGCAAACTATGAAGGTATGAAACAGAGACTAACAGAAGTAGATTGGAGTAAAATAGAGAAAACACCCACAGAAGAAGGATGGTTGTTCTTCAAAAATGTAGTACTAGAGGCACAAAAGAATTACATCCCTAAAGTATACAAATCTAAATGTAAAACTAAATTGCCAAAATGGTTTAATAGATCAATAAAAAAATATTCAGTGAAAAAAGGCACTTCATAGAGCATTAAAAAAGGACCAAAAAGAAAGTACACAGAAAGAGTACACGGAACTGCAAACGCAAGTCAAAAAGGAAGTTAAAAAGGCCAAGAGAGAAATAGAAATGAACATTGCTAAGGGAGCTAAAACCAATTCCAAAATGTTTTTCCAATATTACAACAGCAAGCGAACATTCAAAGAGGAGATTAAATGTTTAAGAGATACAAATGGCAAAATCGTAGATGAAGAAAAAAAAAATAGCAAATATATTAAATGATTACTTTTCACAAGTTTTTACAAAGGAAGATACTGACAACATGCCCCACATGTCATCCAGTTCCTATCCAGTTTTAAATAACTTTAGCATAACTGAGGCAGAAGTGTTAAAGGGACTAGGAGCTCTTAAAATAAACAAATCCCCTGGGCCGGATGAGATCCTCCCAGTAGTACTCAAAGAAATGAAAGAAGTAATTTACAAACCGCTAACCAAGATCATGCAGCAGTCTCTTGACACAGGGGTGGTACTGACAGACTGGAAAATTGCAAACGTAATACCGATCCACAAAAAGGGAAACAAAACTGAACCAGGTAACTACAGACCAGTAAGCCTGACTTCTATTATATGCAAACTTATGGAAACTATAATAAGATCCAAAATGGAAAATTACCTATATGGTAACAGTATCCTGGGAGACAGTCAACATGGTTTTAGGAAAGGGAGATCGTGTCTAACTAACTTGCTTGATTTTTTTGAGGATGCAACATCGATAATGGATAATTGCAAAGCATATGACATGGTTTATTTAGAGTTCCAGAAAGCTGTTGACAAAGTCCTGCACAAAAGATTAATTCTCAAACTGAACGCAGTTGGGATTCAAGGAAACACATGTACATGGATTAGGGAGTGGTTAACATGTAGAAAACAGAAAGTACTGATTAGAGGAAAAAGTGTGGTAACCAGTGGTGTACCACAGGGATCAGTATTAGGTCCTCTGCTATTCCTAATCTACATTAATGATTTAGATTCTGGTATAGTAAGCAAACTTGTTAAATTTGCAGACCACACAAAAGTAGGAGGAGTGGCAAACACTGTTGTAGCAGCAAAGGTCATTCAAAATGATCTAGACAAGATTCAGAACTGGGCAGACACATGGCAAATGACATTTAATAGAGAAAAGTGTAAGGTACTGCACGCAGGAAATAAAAATGTACATTATAAATATCATATGGGAGATACTGAAATTGGAGAAGGAATCTATGAAAAAGACCTAGGAGTTTTTGTTGACTCAGAAATGTCTTCATCTAGACAATGTGGGGAAGCTATAAAAAAGGCTAACAAGATGCTCGGATACATTGTGAAAAGTGTTGAATTTAAGTCAAGGGAAGTAATGTTAAAACTGTACAATGCACTAGTAAGACCTCATCTTGAATATTGTGTGCAGTTCTGGTCACCTCGCTATAAAAAAGATACTGCTGCTCTAGAAAGAGTGCAAAGAAGAGCGACCAGAATTATTCCGGGCTTAAAAGGCATGTCATGTGCAGACAGGGTAAAAGAATTGAATCTGTTCAGTCTTGAACAAAGAAGACTACGTGGCAACCTAATTCAAGCATTCAAAATTCTAAAAGGTATTGACAGTGTCGACCCAAGGGACTTTTTCGACCTGAAAAAAGAAACAAGGACCAGGGGTCACAAATGGAGATTAGACAAAGGGGCATTCAGAACAGAAAATAGGAGGCACTTTTTTACACAGAGAATTGTGAGGGAATCAACTCCCCAGTAATGTTGTTGAAGCTGACACCCTGGGATCCTTCAAGAAGCTGCTTGATGAGATTCTGGGATCAATAAGCTACTAACAACCAAACGAGCAAGATGGGCCGAATGGCCTCCTCTCGTTTGTAAACTTTCTTATGTTCTTATGTTCTTAATATTTCTGGTATTTAGGCAAGAATGGGCTGGCCTGGCTGGCGTGTGGTCCTCAGCTAAAAGTAGTCAACTCTGTCACAGGGGAGCGTCTTTCAGCATATCGGTTCAGAAGCGTTGGGGAGAACTCTCCCAATATCCTGGCAGCGAAGGAGTTCTGCTGGCTGAAAAGGACAGGCCTTCTTGTGGGACTGGAGGAAACGGAAGGGAGCATGCTCTTTCTCTATGACCTGGGCATATCACGGGTCGTGAAAGCTGTGGCTTTACCTGGAAGGGTAAGTGTAGTTTGGTTTTTAATAAATACCCGTCTGGAGTGACATTCATGTCATACAAACCACAGGCTTTGCATGGGGTCTTCACATTTGATAAGCAGCTGATAATGTTCTATAATTAATTTTATAGTCCATTCCATTAGCTGTTTTCCAGTAAAAAAAACAAAACAAAACAAAACAAAAAAACCTTTTCTATCTGGCCAGAACCATCACGTATTTTTTCACATCTGTTTACATAATGCCCCTGGAATTGGGATACTTTTTTTTTTTTTTTTTTGGCCCAGGAATTAACATAATGACTCAAATCTGCAGTTAATTATTACTTAATATCATTTATTATTAAAACATGTTGGTGCTTTGTAAAATGTGAAATATAATTCCTGTGCTGGTACTCTGTGAAAAAGCCTTTTGTGATGTAAAATAAATTAAGAACACATCACTAAGGTATGTACTTAATTTGGAAAATTAAATGTTATATTACCTCAATGATTTTAATGATTCAAATGAACAGTGGAGGATCAAACTTTAAACAATATATTATTTTAGCAGTAGACATTTCAAGTAAAACATCTGTTCATTCTTTTTTTTTTTTTCCTTGCCTTTATCCAGATAACTGCTATTGAACCATTAATAAATCACGGTGGTGGCAGTGCCAGCACCCAGCATTTACACCGTAGTCTACGCTGGTTCTTTGGGGCTGTGGCAGTAGTGACAGACGTGGGGCATGTTCTGCTGATTGATCTGTGTTTGGATGAGTTGTCGTGTAGTCAGAGTGAGCTAGAAGCTTCAGGTAAATTGGAACAATTTTAATGTACAATTATTACATATTAAATTCTGTTTTCTTTTTTTTGACCAATAGATATAAAACAAGGACTGACTGTCATACTTGAGACTTTTCATAAGCCTGAGTACTCCACATGGAAATCACCTCAGCAAGACTTTTGTAGGCTGGAAAGTCTGTTTGTATTCCCGCTGTTAACACTAGTCCTGAATCATGCATTCATACACCTGTTTAATCATATGCATGTCTAGGTCTTAAAGTGGTCAACAAGTCTCTGACAGATCTCACGAATCCGTGAGACTGCGACCAGGGAAGGGAGACATCTATGCCTTCAGTTACAGAGCCCGTCAGGGACTACAGCTACAGCAATTCAGTACCTGACAAGAACAAACCAGTTAGCAGTTGGGTTTTCAGATGGCTGCCTTCAGCTTTGGAACATGAAGACATTAAAGAAAGAGTAAGTCTCATGCACAGTCAAAGAGAAAATCGCAAATAGGATTTTTACAGGAAATGTCTGTATTGCCATATTACCACCATCTGTGTACCTAATACACAGCTGATAGTAATGTAGTAAGCATTTTTTAATTACGTAAAATCTGTGTTTTTAAAATGGTATGTTGCTCTGCACTGCAGCTGTCCTACCCTTCTGTTTGTTTAGTGAAGAAAAAAAAAATTGTCAATCAACGGCAAGAAGACATTTTGTAATTCGGTAGTTTAACTTGGCTGCAGTTTACAACAGAGCATGCAAGAGCCATTCATGGACTAGTATTAAATATGTATTTCCCTCACAAGGTATCACTCACAGTTAGAAGGTGGGAGAGTGTCTGTTCATGCTTTGACGTTCCAGGAACCTGAGAATGATCCTCGTAACTGCTGCTATCTTTGGGCTGTACAGTCTGCCCAGGACAATTGAGTAACCACCCCACCATTGCTTTATCAAAATATACAACTGAGAAACTAATTCTAATGTTAATTTATGTAAATTATGTTGCATTAAACACCTGCTCTTCTGTAGCATTTTTAAATGCTGCAGTTTCACTTATAGTATAGTTTTGATACATGCTGGATTAAAACACTGCTGATTGATTTGAAAAAAATTAAGAGCTTGAAAGTTAGACTTCTGTCATACAATTATAAATTGAAAATATGCTTTTTCACTTGCTTCAAGCACATTATCCAAATGAATTCAACCAAGAGTTCCATTCATATTTCAATTATCTCGTTTCAGTGAAGGGGATATTGTTAGCTTGCACCTGTTGCAGTTGGCATTTGGAGACAGGAAGTGCCTGGCTTCTGGACAGATCCTCTATGAGGTAATACAAGCTTTACACATTGTACCAATAGGCTTACTTGGCATGTAGTGAGAATCCTCTCTGTTATTCTGGAGAAAAAATAAATCTGTGGCCATTGTGTGTTAGCTTTTCTCCATTCTGTATTTTAAAGTGTTTCTGTGCTTATTGTAGTAGTGATTGTTGTAACCGTGTCAGAGCTAAAATTTAAGGGTGCCATTGATCCTGGAGTTCTGTTTATTTTATTTATTGTTTGTTTTTACACAGGAATACAATGGATACACAGTATACATTCTCCCAGAAAGTCTGTAGGTCATGGGTTTTGACAGTTTTTAGTTTTTTGTTGCAGGGTTTGGAATACTGCGAGGAGTGTTACAGTCAGGACCTGACTGGGGGTGTATTCTCACAAGCCACCAGCACCCGACTGCTTGGCTGCCAAACTATTGAACAGTGTAGGAGCCACCTTGATCGGGATGAAAGCATGAATGACGGTTGGTTTCTTTTTCTTCCCCTTCCTTTTTTTTGTTTTATTACTTGACATTCCATTATTTATTTTTGTACATTCTTTCCCATGCCCTATACTGTCTTAACACAGATTTTTTTATTGCAGTGGTTTATATTTGCCAGTGATTCATGTCTGTTTAATTTCCATTTTTCTGCAGTCTCTTCGCTTGACACAAGCGTGGCCATCTTCAGTTGCCAAGTGAAATCTTATGGGCAGTGCAAACCCTCTACTTACCTGGGTGTCTTTGATATTGATCGCTGGTACCATGCACAGATGCCTGATTCTTTAAGGTAAAAACTGTATGCTTTTTTTAATGTTCCTTAACTAAGTCTTTGTAAACCCCACTAAACAAACCTGCTGTGTATTTGAACTCTGCTTGAGAAAGTGGCTGAACCCAACAGTATTGTAGTTGCTTTTGGTTTATGTAGCTGTGTTTTCTTTCTAGAACTGGCGAGTTTCTTCACAGTTGCTCCTATTTTGCTCTGTGGTTGCTGGACGCTGTGACAGTGACCTCCCCAAATCCCCTCCTGGACATCTTGGTTCATGAACGCAGTTTGAAACATACTGAAAATAAAAATCATCATGAAAAAATATATTGGGCCAGATAAAATTGCATCCGGGCACTAGCTCAGTGGCCCAAGGGGCCAGCAGTTAAAAATCTAAACGTAGAGCTCTGATACTGAGAAATCCTCTCCTGATCACTCGTTTTATCTCCAAACTCTTCAATAATGTGATCCAAGTCATTATTTTATTACTATAACATCTGCAAAAAACTCTGCAAATGTCAGTGATATTTGAGTGCTGGATGCAGACGCA
The DNA here is from genome assembly GCF_017654505.1 of Polyodon spathula. NCBI lineage: Eukaryota > Metazoa > Chordata > Actinopteri > Acipenseriformes > Polyodontidae > Polyodon > Polyodon spathula. The sequence continues at coordinate 6,781,505 of NC_054538.1, read as the reverse complement.
GTTACCTCCGTGTTATCTCTGTAGTGCTTGGGGCTATGAGATATGCCCTTTTTTCTGTTTCACTCTTCTCCTAACGGTCTCACTCATCCATCGAAAGGTTTTCTTGGCTTTGTCTGGAGAAAAAGTGACTAGAGACCTGTGCTTTACATCTTTTTCATGATGTTGGACAGGGTCCGACATCGGACTAGAAAGGGAAAATTGTAATGTCGGACCTGATCCCACATAGGACCGCAAATGGTTAAAACAGCAAGAGCCTGATTACGTAACGTCATTGGTGATGCCTTTATGTGATGACTGCCAGTGCTGTATAATATTTCTTATTTAATATATTAGAGATATTCAATTGTAATGAAATTTGAGTAGTGAAATATTTATCATATTCTTTCTCGGCAGAGAATAATTCAATTTTGTTCCATATGTATCCTGTTACAGATGCAACTTGCTTGTTAGTTGGGGATTGTACACCTAACATGTTCTGGTTTTCAGAAGGAGGTTAGTGTTCTGAATTTTTTCACTTGTGTTTTTTTTTTGACATTTCTGTTAATTTTCCAATGTTCAAAGAAAAGCCAAGCTGAATAAAACCTGTCAACTTCATTTACATATTAAATATACCTATCCATTAAAAGGTATGCATACATTGGGCCACATGTATCTCATTTGGGATACAGTGTCTAATTGTCTTCAAGTTAAAAGTATGTTTCTGTATCCAGTTGCGTTGTGATCTTTTCATGCCTACCTAATGTGGATGTTTGTATTTGTGTGTTATAAAAATTTTTCAGACATTAAGTTTCCTAAAGAAATCTGGTCCTTGTCTAAGTGAAGCTATTCCTGATGGTTACAACAGGTGTTTAATGGCTGGCCTGCTGTCTCCCCGACTTTCTGATGTGCAGCCTTCCAGTCTTATCCAGGTAAGCTTACAGAAGCATTCATCAACAAGTGGTGCTGTCGTTGCTGTCTGAGACTGTTATGCTGTCCTACGATCTGTTTGATTCTAGTTTCAGCTTAATATATGTTTTAACTCAACACCGGAGACCTGTTTACAGGTCTAAATGATTTTAAACTTTTATTTAAAAAAACGGATTAGTAAACAAACCTAATATACTTTCTATCTCTGGAATATTTCTGGTATTTTAGATTTAGTAGTGGGTTTCCTAAAAATATAGCATTGCACGTCCCCAGGTGCTTTTCAATTACGTACCTGTACTTTTTCTTTTCATTGTCAACATCCTGACAACTTTTTACACTTCTCTTTTTAAAGTCTGTTTTCAAAGCTCTTTTCAAAATTGCCACTAGTCCACTGGTAGTGTAAGGATTATTGCCCACATTGTCAAACAGGTAGCACAGCCCCAACAGAAAAGCCAGAGCACTTTTTAAATTACTGTTCCTGCAGTGACAGATCTCAAACCCCAGTGCACTAGAACAGCCATTTTGAAAACAGCTTTAAAAACAGACTTTAAAAAGTTGTCAGAATGTTAAAGTTCTGATTACACTAGGAGTAGAAAGCGGTAAACTGTGCATTTTCATATTGCACTGGCGGTGAGAAACCTTGCAGTATATGTAAATCCAAGAGTTTTTTATGACAATATAAAAAACCTCCATGAATACTACAGAAGCCTGCCATTATTGAGACCTTTTTTTTGTTTCCTCCCCTCGCCCAACCCCACCCCCACCCCCCAACTTTGAAGTGTTTTGTTTGGAGGTCTGTGGCATACAGTACACTATGTAGTGTATGCTTTCTGTTGCTCTTCAAATGCAAATATGTTTACTTGGCATGTCTAGTTTAGCTGCTATGGTGTCCCAGGTGTCTTGCTTTATCAGCTTATCCTTATGAACTGGATGGGACATATCATACAGTTGAGGGCATTTTTGCACCCTGAAAACCAGACTTTTGTTTGCCTTGCTCGCTATACATTGTGCAGATAACATCACACAACAACACTTCAGTTGATTGGTCTAGATGGAAATTTGCCGCACGTTATTAAAAATTGCTCTGCTTTCTATAATTGCACCCATTCAAAATAGTAGATTCTATTGATTTTTACGCTTTCCGTTTTCCACTGCTGTGCCCAGTGTAATCTATCCTTAACAATGAAAAGAAAAATTACAGGTACTTTATTTAAACAGTTGTGGTAACATCTGGGGACGTATAACGCAGTATTTTCCAGAACCTCGCTATCTACTCTTTAAGCTCCAGAAACTGTTAAGGCAAATCTATCTGTTATATCTTACTCTATAGGAGGAACAGTTGGAAGCCATACTATCAACTGTCGTTAAAACAAGTTCCTTTTGTCTGGTAACTGGGTGGACCCGAGAAGGTAAGGGTATCTTAGTGTCCTTGTACATACTAAATTTACTTGTGTATGTCCAATCCTTGAGGTTATTGCTGTTTGGATCTCCAATATAGTTCTGACAGATTTACTAATAAGTAAGATTTAAACTTGCTGTTGAGCCTTTCATCAGCTTCACTACATTTTTTTTTTTTTTTTTAAATAGAGCAACCAAAGTCTGGAGCTAACCTACGCTTTGTACTTGAGCAGGCATGGAATAAGTTGGTTCGTACAAAAGATGAACTTGACAACATTTGTGAGTATACATGTGCTTGCTTATAAACTATGCTTTTAATGAAGATTTTTTTTTTTTTTTTTTTTTTTAGGTTTATTAGTGAAATTGTCAGGCAGTGCTTCATAAGCATTTTATTTGCTGAAGATGAAATTAAATACATGCTTTTAAGGTATCTGAAAATTGCTCCATAATCCAACAGCACATTAAGGACCCTCTCAAGTAGTACTCTTCAGTATCAAGTGGCAGCTTTTATTGCCGTCCACTCCATGTATGCGCCAATTTCCTTTCCAAATGCCACTGTTCATCTTAACTTTTTCAAACAGATGTGTGCAGTTTGACATTTTCAAGGGAAGCTAGACATTTCCTTCTAATTCAACATTTTAATTGCTTTGGCAGTAATACCTCCGTTTGTTTATTTATCCAAGGACAATGAAAAAATATTAAATTGTGGTAATTGCACAGTACATCAATCTCACTAGTAAAAAGTGAAAATGTTAAGTTGTATTTGCTTGCTTCTTTAAGGTGCGCCACTCTTTAATAGCTCCTGTAACCTCATTGATCCACAAACACTCCAGGTTATGCAGCACTATCAGTTGCTACTTAGCAACCTCAGCACCATTTTTAATTGCTTCCTCAGTGAAGCACAAGAACTAACTGAGAAAGGTGAGTTCTGTTTGTCATATCGGTTGCTCTGAGACTAATTTGTCTATTTTTGTGAAAATGTCGAAGTGGAAGCAGTTTGGTTTTTTTGGGGGGGAGGGAGGGCATGACGACAGTGACAGACATTTTTTTGGGGCGGAGAAAATAAAAGTGTATGGTGAGTTTTTCACTGTTTGTGTATTTCACAGGTCTAGTGGACTTAACGAACAAACATGTGGTTGCCGACCTTATTTTTCAATATGCCCAGGTGGTGCTGTGGTTCTGTCGTTCTGGTCTCCTGCCAGAAGGTACCGGTAAGTCTATAGTAACTGGAAAAATTTCATTATTTTATTTTGATTCTTCAGGAGTGTCGTTGAAGCTGCTTAACAGTAGAAAGAAACTCCCAATTAACATTGTCCTGTCTGCCGTCCCAATTTGCTGTTGCACTTATATTTTTTTTAATCAATATTGTCGTCAGAAGGCAGACCACCTGTAAGTTACTTCTTCACTTTGTGTTTGTATACACTGTCTAGATGTACGTACCCTCTAAATTTCTGTGTGCTTGTTTTATTAAAGCATATTAATTAACCAGGGTTTATTACTTCTACTGAGACCAAATGTTTTAACATGACTGGTAGTAAAGCTACAGTGTGCTTGAATTGGTTCCAGTGGTTTCTGAGTGTGCATTATTTGTTGCTTTCCAGTGTTTTGATTTTATTTGTTTTTTTAGATGTTCTGCAGATATCTAAGCCCTGCTATAACTATCCTGAAATACAGAACTATTATAACGGCAGACGGCAAAAGCTTGAACGCTCATCTAGGTAGGAAGTGAAAATTGTTTTTTGGGTTGTTTTTTTTAGCTTTTTGATTTGAATAGTGTGTGCTTGTTTACTTTGGTGTTCAACAGCTAAATCATGTTTAACTTTTTCTTTAGAGGTAAATGGTCTTCAAATTGCCTTATGATTGATGGAATGGTGGCCCAGTTCGGAGATCGAATTGAGAAGGTATGGAAGCGTGATGAAGGCAGAACTGGAAGATACCCGCCTCCAACACTGCATGTAAGTCCTAAAGTGTTTTTTTTTTTATTAACTTTATTAAGTTAATTTATTAACTTCTACAGGAAACTAATCATACACAACAGGTGGGGAGGTTCTGAAAGAGACATTGGCTGAGACATTTTTGGATGTCTAATGCTGTCTCATCTTGATATATATATATTTAAGCTGATTTGTGTGCTGTGGCATTTTTTTTTGCTTTTGTGGTTTATGAAATGGTGCAGTTACATCCCTTTCACGTACAAATGCTGCTACAGAGCAGTCTGAGACGTGTAAAAAAAATCATTTAAAATATCCATTCACATAGAATGAAACTGCGCAATCTAGTATAATACCGATATAATACAGTCTTAACCCTTTCACACAGCCAAGGGGATCATGTGAGTACAACTTTAAAACCTGGCAGTCAGCAGATCGTTTTCATGGCAACGATTGTATCCACGCCGAAGCATCGTGTCAGCAATTTGCCCATAAATTACAGCATCACGCACCGTCCATTCTATTTGAATTCACCTTGTCTGCCCGCAAAGTTAACCGTAACTTCTTCTGGACTCCAGTTATACCTCATTCTTGATCAGCCATTGTATTTTGGGGGGGTGAAAGCGTGTAACACCGACGACAAAAAGACCCAAGACATCCGGTTTACAGGCATGTGGGATGTTTCCTTGCAATTCGCTCCCACTATAGTGCTTCAGTACCGGCATACCATTTCACACAGGCAGTTAAGATGCTTCAGTGCCGTCTCTGAACCACCTTGCATATAAAATATGACGCCTCTGATGGTATAGTCAGTTCACACAGACCAAAATGCTGCATCGGTCCTGGTTCTGAGCCATCATAACTCATCTCTGTGAAAGGAGTATTCAAGTACTATTGTAGGGGTGGGGGTGGTTTGAATATCACCACAATAGTCTTGAGAGTTTTGTAGTTTGGTAATAAATAACCCCCCCCCCCGACAGGCATTGCGTGATGTTTACCTGTTGGAGAGTGCTGAAGAATCTGCAAAGCATGCAATTGTATCCTTTTATTTGTGTATATTTCTCCATCCTTCAGTCACAATTGGTCTGTGAAGAGTTGGAAGGATATGCTTTGTTTGCTTACCCGCTTGTTTTAATCTGCAAAGCTCTATTGCATATCAAGTTACTTTCCTAAAAATGCTTATTTGAGTGAATATGTACTGAAGATGTTTGTTTATTTAAAAGCTAATTTCCTTAACAAATGCAATTTTAGGTTATTTATTTGTTATTGGATGTCCTCTATTCTTTTCCCAATAAACCAGAGTCTTCTGTTGAATCTTTCCCAACTGCCTTTGCGATCCCTTTGGGATTGGTAAAGCTTATCCAGGGATTTTGGCTACTGGATCATAATGATCATGAGGTAACTGAAGTGCCAGTCCTTAATTTTGGCTGTGATTTGAGTTCTGGAAATTTGCTTGTAAAATGCACTTATCTATTTGTAACACAGACAGCTTTGGATCTCATCCTTCACCCAACCACTAGCCGATCAATGCTGTCTTGGCAACATGCACGGATAATCCAGGCCTTGATGTGCCAAGGGGAGCACAGACAAGCCCTTCGATACATACAGATGATGAAGCCGCCAATGTCGACTAGCAGTGAAATAAAACCGTACCTCACTGTGTTGAAGTTTAACAGGTACTGTTAAACTAAAACATCTGCTGGCATTAATACCTTCAGTTGACTTCATTGCAAGTTTTTTTTATTTTTTTGTATTTGTTTCTGTTTATTCATTATTATAAGGTGTATGGTGGAGGCCTGGAGTTTGCTAAGGCAACATTCCAATAGGTTAAATGTGGAGGAGTTGCTAAAACACATGTATGAAATGTGTCAGGAGATGAGACTAATGGAAGACCTTCTAAAGCTGCCATTCATAGTCACTGAGCAGGTAGGTGCCAATAAATTTTAGTTTAGTAAGTTGACCAGGATTCTTGGAGTAGTTAAGATAAAAATAGGCTAAGGGTGTCTTAAAAGATGGTCTTAATGAGTAGGCACAAATAAAGCCTTTTTATATTTGTAACGTGCATAGTTAATAACATTATTTACGTATTTTGATTTCTGATTTGCCGGTCCCATCATAACTACCAGCAAATCAGTTTTGGAAATGTTTTGTAAGTATGCGCCTTCTATGTATTCTATGTAAATAAAAAGTGCGCTGCCTTGGATCCAGAGCAAGTCAAGCTTTTGTTCCTGGCAAACAACATGTAAATAAATTATGCACATTGAAGAAAACTGACTGTATATAGTTTGCGCTGCTTTGGAGTTTCAAAATGAACTGTTAAACCTGGGAATAATACTTTGTGTTTTAATACATTTTTTTTTTTTTTTTTTTTTTTTTTTTAAACCGGGCAGCGTACTCAGTCAGGGTTTCCTGATTTTGTGCACAAGCTTTTACTGAGCATCAATGATATTAAAATAATCACATCTAGTGGGGACGGGCAGGGGGCTGAAAGCTACTGTGGCAGGTACAATCATCGATGTTTTTTCGAACGAGTATCTTTTCTGTGCTCAATTAATCGATTTGATATTTGGAGGCTTAACTGACAGCCCTACTACATTTACATCTGGTATCGCAGACCTCTGTATGCACACCATGTAAATGCCTCCTAGTCTATAGTGATGTTCACCCTCTCAAACAAGTTTTCCTTGAAGTGCAAGAAAAGGACAGTGTTCAGAATTCTGTTTCATTCTTTTACAAAAGAGGTCATTCAGCCCATGTATGCTCGTCTGGATTTCAAAACTTTTGTCCAGTTACATCTTGAAGAATCCAAGTGATTCATCCTCAACACCATGATTTAGGTAAACTTAAACATGAAAAAAGGTAAGTTTTACCTGTTTGACCAATGTGGGCAATAATCCTTACACTATCGGTGCACTAGAGCAGGTGTTTTGAAAAGAGCTTTGAAATACTTTAAAGTTACAAGTGTAAAAGGTTGTCAGAATTAACAAAGAAATTGGGCAGTGTAGCTTATGGGGTTTAAAAAAAAAAAAAAAAAAAAAAAAAAAAAATTCATGACCTACACAATGCAGGAAAAGCATAAAAGTTCAGATTTGGACATTTCAGTCTTGATGCCAGCATTGTTATATTGACATGTACTGTTCACTTACACTAATGTCTGTTTTTTTTATTTTTTTTTTATTTTCTCTCTGAGTTGCAGGAGTGTTTGGAGAAGTTCCTGCAAAGCAATGGTGACCTTCAAAACCAAGAGTTTCTCATGGTTTATTATTTCCAGCGAGCCAACTATATGTCAGCATTGCAACTCAATCAGACCCTAAAGATGAACTTAATGGTATGCAATGACTTTCGGTATACAAGCCCGTTGTATAGACATTTGTGTATTTACACATAATGCATTTTTTCTTAATGAAAACTCCCTGGAAAACCTGAAGTAGAGTACTTTTCAAAGAATTGCATTCAATCATGCTGTGTATGCAGTTTATTCACCTACACCAGGGGTTCCCAAGCTCTTTTAAGTCCTGCGCACCTTTTTTAGGTTTTTTATTTATATTAAATAAACCTGGACCACCACACTGCCATGGTAGCGATAATTAATTCTATTCTATATCAAGGAGCCAGTCAGTGAAGTATTTGCCAAAATATTAGTGTTTTTAGTCCTGTGTAGAGATGTCATCCCATACATAGAACAACCCCAACCCCCCCAAGTTGAGAACTGCTGACCTACACAATTGAGGTGGACTTAAACAAATGTTTAGTCCTGTTTCTTTTTTGCTTATTAGAATGACCGAGATCCTCAACTGAAAGAAAGAACAATTGCCAGAAATTCTATTTTAGACCAGTATGGAAAGGTTCTTCCCAGAGTGCAACGGAGACTTGCCACAGAACGAGCAAAACCTTACTGCCATCCATCCACAATTCTGCGGGAAGGTACACTCGGAATTGAGTAAAAGTTTACAGTGCATGGTTAGTTGGATGTCACAGTAGGGTTATCCCAATGCAGGTTTAGTAGTAAGATCACTGTTGCACTTTATTCCAAAGCAGGTAAGCACATTATATGTGCTTCTAAGTTAACGCAGCTGCTTCTCTTGGCAGAATTTGCACTCTGAGGGCTAAACGGAAACCTGAAATTCATAGTATTTCAGTAGCTATTTACTGAAATCTGATCTGTAGAGTTGCAGATTTTAACTTTATGCATATTCTACATTGGTGGTGCAGTTAGTTAAACAACTAGTACGATGCTTTTTGTTTTTGTCTCAAGGCACATGTATGCTTTTAATCCTTCTATTTACAGTTTCAAGGCCAAAGCCATTGTCCACCATGGCAAAACCAGCTGCTTCAGGGAATATCCTCACAAGAGCAACCTTCATTAACAATGTGCTCTCTAAAATTGGGGAGGTGTGGGTTGGCAATATTACTAAACCGGATCTGTTACCATTCAAAGGGTAAGTTCTAATTTTGTTTCAGATTATAGATGTTGTAGTTAAAAAATTAAGAGGACAAATGATTTTTTATTTAAAAAAACACTGTGTACAAAAAGGTATACCTCCAATACAATCATATAAGCACGAGTTTCAAACTGACTTTGGACAAGGCCTCAGTACAGCTCAGTGCATATGTTTATATCAGAAAGCACAGGGGTCTATGGAGTCAATTGAAAAGAGATTAAAAGATTGACAAACCTTTACAATGTTTGATATTTATACCTTTGTAAGCAATTGTTGACTCCTCTTCAACGCGACTGGTTTCTGTCCAGTAATCGAGGTAGTCGTTATTTTATTACACACGGAGAGCCTAATACATACTTCCTGTGTGGGAAGGGGGGCAGTGCTCTCTGACCTTATGGTCCACCACATGCTACATTCAGCAGGACACATCCATCTTGTCTTTCTAAAATACCTCCCCAGATTCCGGGTCAGCCACGTGTAATGAGAGAATCCTAAAATTGGAAAGTACTGCAGTAAAACGACTGTAAAACTACATTAACAACATCATTAATGGCTTATGCAGAAAGCCATTACTACAATGTGAATATGTGGCCAATATACAGAAACAAAGTAAAGGTGACTTTTTTTTAAAATCTTTCTTTTTTGCTTTTTATAGTCCGAAAATTCCAGAATTGCCACTCATTAAATCACTCCCACCATCATTAGACCAAGCTAATGCATTTGTGGGCACACCTATTACCACAATTACAAAGAAGGTTTCCAGGTAACACAAAAATAAAAAAGACCCCTATGTGGTGTTTCTCGCACAAAATACTGGTAACTTTGCTGTGCACTGTTGACCTCATCAATGACAGAAATTTGTGACACTATGCCTTTGTATACTCCCATTCAAAGTACAAATATCTGGTTTTAACAACCTTTTAACTTTTCCACCAGTGACCTATTTATTTATTTATGTATTTATTTATTTATTTTGGGTTGCCCAGGTTACTTGATTTGGTGGCTCTGCCTGCTCGGGAGATGTCTCCTGACGCTATGAGCATTCAGCAAACTCAACCCAAGGTTATCCCATCATGGACTACATCTAGTGCATTACGGCCAAGTTCTATCAAGCCCAGCTACCTCAAAAATGTTTTTAAGCCCTCCGAGTTAACCTTGCTGCAAACTCCTCCAGTGGTAAAGGTGAGTTGTAAAAAAAAGTTGACATTTAGTATAAGCAATTTAATGATTATCTCTTGGTTTATATTTTTCAGTGAAGCTTTCAGTTACAAGGCAACTGTAAATAAGAACTCCTTGCACAGTGAAGACAGTAATATTGCATCAGCTGCTTGACAAATAAATCAGTATTTTCTCTTTTTTGATTTGGCTTTTTTCTATATAACAGAGAGCAAGAGCTTTGACATCTGCTGCCTCTGATGTCCCTGGCTTCACCCCCCAGTCCATCCTGAGGTCCAGCCAGGACCCAACGCCTGTAGGGTCTCCTTCTGCTTCTCCGGGCGGGTCCCTCACCCCACCTCTGCATGTGAAAGAAAGTCGTATCACCTTCATAGGGGCTACAACCAAACCTGCACAATGGAGCAATTGGGTAAGCAGGACAGGTTGGAATAGAAAGTACAAGGACCAAGCTGTTAATAAAACCTTGGCACACATAAAAACAATTTTTTTTATGTGTTGAGAATATAGGTTATGGTGGTCTAACTTTACATCATACTTATGGCTAATCCCTTTTTTTTCTTTTTGGTTTTTCTTCTCTTAAAACCACCTTGCCCATTCACAATATTTGTACTGCACTGCAGGATGATTGTACAGCATGTAACATGTATTTATTTAAACAGATTGCAGCTGATGATGAAATAAACTTGCTCTCAGCAACTTCATCAGTGCTCAAATCAAGATCTCGGTCAGCTAGCCCTTGGTCTACTTCTGCAGAAGAAAGTGTTTTGTTTGTACCAAGCAATCCACTGGTCTTGCAACAGCAGGAGGAGATTCCCGACCGAGATGCTTCAGAAGACATGCAGGTTGTCAAGGAGATGAGCCACATTTCTGCACGATCTGGAGACTCCACGTTGGAATTCCTTGATGCACCTCCCCCCGAGGAGCTCGAGGATGATGTGATTATAAACGCAAAGCCAGCGGTCTCTGTGGACTGTAAACCAGCGCAGGTGGAATTGTCGCAGGTGGCAGTGCTGGAGGAGGAGGATAAAGAAGAGGTGTCTAAGGTAGACTTAATAGAGAAGCAGGAAGAAAGACTTCCCCCAGAGGATGAAAGTGAAGTGGTAGAGCCACCCATTGAGTACAAAGGTAACTTGATGTTCCTGTACAGTCAGAGTCAGGCTCTGCATATATATGTACCTGTATAACCTTGTTTTTGTTTAATTCTTTTCCTTAGATTTGGATAATGTGGATGTCCCCTCAACATTGACACATGCTAGTATTAGGGAAGCCTTTGTGACAGACTTTTGTTACATGGCAGCATCTGAGAGGTAATACAAAAAGATTCCATTAAAATTAGTTTGCCAAAATTGTTATTGGCATACAAACCGTTTTTGTTTGTGCTCTAGTAGTATCTATTTATGATCTCTGTGTGTCGGGGGGTGGGGGTGGGGGTGGGTAGGACGACATGTTTATCTTTAATTTGTCACTAAATGGCCATGAGACATAACTTCTCTTGGTTAGGCTATAATTTCACACATTTGTGTAACATTTCCTTATGGCAATTTGTAGGTATACCTTTTAAGATTGGAACGGTATCGCACAGTAGCCATTACCTGTGTATCATCTTTCCATATGTGTATGGTAATTGCCTTTTTAAATATGTTTTTAGCAGTGAACAAAAATCTTACCCACTGTTTTGAGGTGGTTTTTGGGACTGACGACTCTTCAGATGTTTTGGTACCTGCAGCAGCTGATAGTCGGTGTAAGTAAAGAAAAAAAAGAATTAATACGTATATGAAAAGTTGATGGAATATGTTTAAAAATATTAGAAAATGGTGTGTTTAAAAGATCGTGTTTTTTAGCAGGACTTTGCACCTGTAGCTACCAACTGCTTAGTTGATAAATACAGCACTATAGTCTTCCATGTTAACTGGGCAATTACAAAGGCCATGAAATTTTTATATAATCCTCTCCTGTAGCCGTGGTACATGTCAGTGAAGTTGTAGCACCTTCAGAAAACAAACCTGAGGACATTGTAGAGAATTGTACAATTGAGGAACAGGTTTGTTTGGAAGAGGAGGCCACTGCAAAGAAGGTTGGATGCTTGGAAGAGGAGACCCCTGCTGAAGAATCTGGTGTCTGCTTGGAAGAGCCCTCTGTTGATGGCCTTCCTCTAATCTCTGAGGAAATACAGGTCAGGGTAATATAAAAAATTGTCTACCAGTACATTCCTGATTCATTGGAGACTTAAGTTGCTCTTGTTTTTTCTTTTTTCTATTGGTTAACTTTTTACTCCTTGAAATGAAGGCTAACTTTTTTCCTGGTTTATTTTAGTTGTTGAGTGAATGAAAATAACAATACTTAGTTGTGTTCTGCACACTCCAGAGAGAACAGTAAAATTAGGATACATTTTTTTTAGTTTTTTGGGGGGGGTATACTTGAGGTTTTTTTTTTTTATGTATTTATTTTTTTAATTTCAGGTTCTAGATCACACTGTTGTAGAAGATCCTGAACTAGTTTTTTACACAGAGTTGCAGCCGACTGTCCCTGTTCTTACCCCGGTCCAGTTCTCCGACATGCAGCACTTGGAAGGAGAGGAACTGTTGAAAATTAGGGAAACCAATGAAAGTGAAGTTTCTAAGATTCATGGTGACCTGGAACCAGCTCCTAGCAGTTTTTCTTTAATACTTGAAGCTGAGGATGGAGAAAATGAAATGGAAAATGCAGCTACTGAACCTAATGCACACCTTCTGGTTGTAGAGTTGTCTAAAGTGAGAGAAAGTGGAGACCATGCTGAGGAGGATCGTGGTGTTTCTGAAGAGTCGGAACAACAAATTTGTAATCGGGAGGCTGTAACTTTGGTAAAGGCTGCAGAAGAGAGTCCTGAAGCCCAAATTGGTATTACGGAGTCTCTTCCATACGTGCCTGAGCCGATTAAAATGGCTAATGCAGAGAACCTGCTAGACGTTGTCAAAGACACTAGAACTAAGGGGTTTGTTACTGAGTTGGTCGACAGCTGTATGCAGGAAGAAATGCTGGTGACGGGCAAAACAGTAAGAAGCTCAACATCCAAATCCTTGGAGGAACCTATTCATGCTTTGACAGATGCTAGCATCAAAGAGATAACCAGCACTCTGGCAGAGAACAAGCAGAACTCAAGACGCACCAGGGGAAAGAGTTTGATGGTTGAGGAGAAGACTACAGATGGCGAGCCTTTGGACCAACCAGACTTACAGGTGCCTACCACTCCCAGAAGATCTATGAGAAGTGCAAAGCACCAGCCCCAAACAAACACATCAGCTACACCAGGGAGCACCCTGAGAAAAACTAAAGATGTCAAGTTAGAACCTGATGCAGAACAGGAAACTACACAGCCAACCATGCCAAGGAAAGGGGGGCGCAGAACAAGGAGTAGCCTCGTTGAGCCTGTGGAACGCGTCCAAGCTACGGATAAAGATAGTAAACAAGAGGCAGTGATGACGGTGACTCCTACAAGGAAAACCAAGCAAACAAGCAGTATCTTGGCTGTTTCTGAAAGTGCCCCGGTGGACCAGCCAGTAAAAGTGTCAGCCAGTCCCAGTAGGGTTACCCTGAGATCCACAGGGGTCACGTTGGAGATTCCCCAAGTGTCCCAACAAAAGGACATTTCCACCGAGCTTCACGAACAGATGCCCCTCACCAGGGGTGTGCCAATTTTTAAACAACTTATTGTCCAGGGAACAAAATGTTAGCAAGATCTACTTGCCCGTTCCCTGTTGCACAAAACACACAAAAAGTAGACTATAACTTGTAGGATTTGGGTTTTATTTAATGGTAAACACAATCAATTGGTTGGTTATTTAACAGCAAGTTTATACCAGGCTGGCTTGCTGGTCCAAAAGGTCTTGCTACCAGAGGTTCCTAGTTCTAATCCCCGCTCAGCCACTGATTAACTGTGTGTGACCCTAAGTCACTTAACCCCCCGTCCTTCGTCCTTCCTGTTATAAGTGACTCTGTAATAGTTGCTGTAGCATAGTTCACCCTTAGTCTCTAAGTTGCTTTGGATAAAAGCATCTGCTAAAATGACAAATTAAATTAATTAATAACATTATTTTATGGAAATGTTCCTTTCAGTGCAGTTTGGAACACATTTGCTAGTAAAGTAAAATACTATAGAGTACAACTATAATAAGCAATACTTGGAGGTATAAAAATAGATTCTGCTTGTGTTTTTTTTATTTTTTGGGGGGGTAGGCAACATTCTCTCCCTGCACTAGAGGTCTTCATATGTCTACCTGGATCCGGCGGCCCGAGACCCGACCCATACCGAATTGGTTTTCATGTGCAAAATTATCCCACAACACTTGGGTCGGGTCGGGTCGTGTCCGATTTTGTTTACTCAGTAATAGAGATGAAACGATTTTTCGATAGTACTATATATCGTGATTACAAATATTCGTGATAATTGTATCGTTAATTTTAATTATGTGATAATCGTAGGAAACGCTATTCACATGCTCACCAAACGTGGCTGGAAGCAGAACCAGATGCTTTTCTCTCCAAATAAGGGTAAAATCGTCAGTGTGTACTAGGGCTGCTACAATTAAATCCAAATCAATTTTTAGATTGATTCCTTTCCTCATTATATACATGGATATAAATACTGGATAATCAATGTAATAATTATATTTCTGTAATGCGCATAGTTAACAACAATTTAAGTTTATCAACGAAACTACGCCGAATGCTCTGCCTTGCTATTTACAGTATTTTTGCCACAGACAAGCAGTGGGTGTGGTGTTCTTCACCTTTTCGTGTTAACTATCATCTGATTTGCTGGTCCCATCCTAACCAGCGAGAGAGTTTTGAAAATTCTTTGTAAGTACGCCCCTCTGTGTGTTCACTGTACAAAAAAAAAACAAAAAACACAAAAAAATGGGCCACCTTGTATCCAGAGCAGGACGACGGTTTTTCGTAAACTCTTGTCTAGTTTATATAGATGACATTCTAAAGTACTGGAATCAGTTTGAAATAAATATTTTAGTAACACTACTATAGTATGTTAAACTTGCTAGGCTTGTTGCGATTGTTGTGTTTAGTTTTTCTTTTTCTCCTGACGCTACCAAGGCGTTAATACCCCTCGCATTGAATTGTTGTGTGCAAGCTTTTACTGAACTGCAATGATATTAAAATAATAACGTATGGCGCAATCATCGATATTTACTAGAACCGTTGTATTTTGTGTGCCCAATTAATCAGTTGCTATTTTGAGGCGTAACTGATTTTCGGTCTCACTGACATTAGGGCCTTATCGAGCACTGTATTCTGCAACTGTGGATACGGTTTTAATTCTGGAAACCTGTGTGTGTGTGTTTTTTTTTATGCAGTTTGTGCATGGGTAACATTTTGATTTAATTTTGCTGTTGGGTCGTTAATGGAGTTTACAATACATACCGATTTTTAAACTGTACGGTTACAGTCCACGCGTTGTCTCTTTTGGCAAGTGATATTTTCTGAATCCTATCGTTCTGAATTAAAATACTATTTCTTTGCAAAATATAGTATTGTACCAACACCAATACAGTACATCTCAGTGGAAGCCTGCTTATTTTAAAACACAGTCCTAGTTATTTTTGATATTGTATCAGTTTTGTGTTCCCTGAAAAATAGCTAAGGGTTGGAACGGGACAAAATTAAATCATCAGATATGCGTTTAACCATCACTGAAGTCAAAGTTTTAGGTCGGATATGTGACTCCTGCACTGTGTGTGTGTGTGTGTCTCTCTCTCTCTCTCTCTCTCTCTCTCTCTCTCTCTCTCTCTATCTATCTGTTTGTCTGTCTGTCAAATAAATAAAAATTAGAGGTCGGCATGGGTATCCTAAACACAGTTACCCGTCAGGTTTTAAATTACCCAAAAATGACAATACAGTACAGTTGTAAGCGCCTCTGTCAGGCGTAATAAAGACAATGTTATAACAAGCTTTGTATTAAACCTTTTCTTAACTGACAGGATATCAATCTTTTACAGAAAAAAATAACACACAGCAAGCGGCAAGTACACCTCAATAATAATAATAACTGCGACGACTATTCTTCACAGGAATTAAATCGGAAAGAGAACAACATAACATCCTGTTGGTCTATGTCAGTGATAACTCTGTGATCCATTAACAACCATGTGGCTTCCAATACAGAATGCTTTATCTATAGTTATAGCACAGATAGTTGCTTACCAAAAAGATATAAAATGAGTAGCCTTTATTTAAAAATAAATAAAATTAAAATAAATTGTGGAGCACATTAAGTGTGCTTCCTCCTTTTTAACGAAATATTGCCTTTGCAGAGTTTGGCAAATTCTATTTTCTCCTGCTTGGTAAAATTTTACAAGGTGCTTTGCTCGGATGCCATTATTATGCATTCATAAGACAGAATGGCTCAAAACCCAGCGGGCTGAATTTCCGGAAGCTGTTGCGACAGTCCATAACGTAGTAGCGGTGTTGTACTACTTTAAAACAGCCATGTTAACAACAGTAGTGGAATATATCCAATGTATGTCGCAAAGAATCCTGCAGCGTGATGCACTTTTAACATTAATAACTGTGTTTAAACTGATGGGTTTTTTAAATGTATTATTATTTCGATGTTTCCAGTACAGAAAAAGGTTACACAGGTCTACAGATCTGAAGGGAGTAAATGTATGTGTACTATGTAGTGTCAAAATAAGTGTCATGCACTTAAAAATGTAATATGTGATTTTATTTTATATATACACACACACACACACACACACACACACACACACACACACATACATACATACAGTGGCTTGCAAAAGTATTCAGACCCCTGACCAATTCTCTCATATTACTGAATTACAAATAGGACATTGAAATTTCGTTCTGTTTGATATCTTATTTTTAAACAGTTAAACTCAAAATAAATTATTGTAAGGTGACATTGGTTTTATGTTGGGAAATATTTTTAAGAAAAATAAAAAAACTGAAATATCTTGCTTGCATAAGTATTCAACCCCCACACATTAACATTTGTTAAGCCACCTTTCACTGCAATAACAGCTTTAAGTCTTTTGGGGTAAGTATGTACCAGCTTTGCACACAGTGTCAGAGTGATTTTGGCCCATTCTTCTTGGCAGATTTGCTCCAGGTTGTTCAGGTTGGTTGGACAACGCTTGTGGACCGCAGTTTTCAAATAGTGCCACAGATTTTCAATGGGATTGAGATCAGGACTTTGATTGGGCTACTATAGGACATTCACCTTTTTGTTCTTGAGCCATTCCAATGTTGCTTTGGCCTTATGCTTGGGATCATTGTCCTGCTGAAAGGTGAATTTCCTCCCAAGCTTCAGTTTTTTAGCGGACTGAAGCAGATTCTCTTGCAGTATTTTCCTGTATTTTGCTCCATCCATTCTTCTTTCAGTGGGCAGTGTTAGGTTTGCGCCACACAGGGCTTTGAGTTTTGGCCAAAAAGCTCTATCTTGGTCTTATCTGACAGCAAAACCTTTTTCCACATCACAGCTGGGTCACTCATGCTTTCTGGCAAACTCCAGACATGCTTTCAGGTGGTACTTTTTGAGTAACGAGTTATTTCTTGCCACCCTCCCGTACAGGCCAGTGTTATGCAGAGCTCTTGATGTGGTTGACTGGTGCACCATTACTCCACTCCCAGCCACTGAACTCTGTAGCTACCTTCAAAGTGATTGTTGGCCTCTCTGTGGCTTCTCTCACAGGTTTCCTTCTTGTTTGAGTGCTGAGTTTTGAAGGACGGCCTTTTCTTGGCAGTGCCTGGGTGGTGTGATGCAGCTTCCACTTCCTGATTATTGATCCAACTATGCTCACTGGGATATCCAAACACTTGGATATTATTTTGTACCCTTTCCCTAATCTATGCATTTGTACTACTTTATCTCTAACTTCTGTAGAATGCTCATTGGTCTTCATTTTCCTTCAGATTCACAGCCTTACCAATGATCCTTCAACAGTGGGGTTTTTATCCAGAAAATGTGACAGCAACTTTAATGGTTCACAGGTGGAGGCCAATGGTAGGGTAATTGTGTCCTCGATTGGGCAATTTCTTTCATCGGTGCAAACTGGGAGCTTCCACAGCACAGGGGTTGAATACTTATGCAAGCAAGATATTTCAGTTTTTTATTTTTGTTAAAAATATTTCCAAACATAAAACCAATGTCACCTTACAATAATTGATTCTGAGTTTCAGTGTTTAAAAATAAAATATCAAACAGAACGAAATTTCAATGTACCATTTGTAATTCAGTAATATGAGAGAATTGATCAGGGGTCTGAATACTTTTGCAAGCCGCTGTGTGTGTATGTGTGTGTGTGTATATATATATATAATATATAATAAAATCATTATCCAAAAAAGAACCAGTTACCGGGTACCCGGTTCTGGATTTTTTACCCATGCCTCTCTCTGTCTCTCTCTTAAATATAATATCTATCAATATATGAATGAGAGAAACAGTACTATCTTCCTTGAGAGTTCACAAGTTAGACAATAGACTCTAATACAATCAATTGCCCTGAATCTTGCTGATTGGATGGGTCAGATAATCGGTAAAGGCATTTGTTTTTTTATTTTAATTTGTTTTAGCTAAAAAGCCAAATTCTCCTGAAGCCCTGTCAGCTGTTGAACTGCAGTTTGTCTTTTCCCCTCCAGCAACACGGGCAAGACGGAAATCTGGCACCACAATATCCAGGACTGTGGAGGAGATGGGAAACTTTATACAGATTTCTTTGTAGGAGTTGTGTTTTTTGCTCTACCATACAACAATGGGTGCTGTATCCTTGGATAGCACAAACAGTACATTCACTCTTTAAAATTAAGAGGGGGTCCAATTGCCTTATATTGCAGCATTTCTTGAGTTATGATTTACTTGTTTTTGAAATGCCTTTTTTATTATAAATAATGCAAGGTTTATTGTTACACTGTTTTAATGTTAATGGATAAGGATAAACACTACGTAATTTTAAATGTATTTCTTCTTTACCAGCAGAAAGCAAATGTTTAGGTTTGTTTGTTTGTTTTGTTTTCTCCTCCATTACTTCATCACAACAGGATATACACAAAGTAGATAACGAAGTTCCAAAAGTAAATAAAGAAAAGGATACTAAAGCTTCAAAACCAATGAAAAAGAAAGCCAGCAATTAAGTGAAATTCTTGATATGTTCATTTAATACCTATTATACAAATAACTGCTATGTTGGAGGCTTGTATCATTTTTCTTTTGGCTCCAAGGGTAACAAATGATTGTATTTAAAATATTAAGCACATCAGCTTGAATACCATCTTCTAATATGTGATCCGTCATTACAAATGCAATCGTGTTTAAAAAATAATTTTCTTGTCTACCATGATTGTCCAGAGTCCCAAGATGAAAAGGGTTCATTCTGGGAAAGCACAAAAAACGTGATTGATAGTGGAACAGAGAGGTATGATGCAGTTTTTTCTATCTCCGCAGAGCAAAAAAAGATGTCCCTTGGTCTCCTCCACCAGTGGAAGTAAACCTAATCTCGCCTATTGCCAGCCCAATAGATGCATCAGGGGGAAAACAAAAATCAGGAGATGATGCAACTTCAGAGAGGAGAAACCTGAGGAGAACTAGAAAGAGACTGATGGATACTGTTTTTCCAAAACCAGTTACACACAGGAAGATGCCTTGAATATTATTGAACATTTTATAACATTTACTACCTCCTTGCTGTTTTTGTAATAAAAACATAAAATAAAATTATTCTATGACCATTGGAAATGTTTAAATTGGTGAACATCTAATTTGGGGGTTGTGGCAGGCTGGCGAGTGGATAGAGGCCCAGAGACAGACTGCAGTTCAAAAAAATATACTTTTATTATAAATATACAAAAATAAAAGGCACAAGGGCCAAAACAAAGGGATAGAAACACAAAAACAAAGACAAAAAGCAAAATGTACAAAATAAAGGTTTCCAGGCTGGGCAATGCCTTCACTGGATTTAGAAAATTGAAAAATCAAACCAACAAAACACCAACCTGCTTCCTTAGCTCCCTGCTCACAAATGAGAAGCAGAGGCCTCCTTTTATGTCAACTAATCAACCCCAGCCACCTGAACATAATAAACCCAGGCAGGTAGGGGAAATTAACCCCATCCCTGCCAAATTAAAAAGGGCAGAGCTTTGCTCTGCCACAGGGGGAAATAATTTATATAAATTTATTGTAACATTTTGTAAGATCTGTATGGAGTATTGGTCTTTTTTTTTTTTTTTATAAGACTTCATACATTTATATAGAATTATGTAAATATTTATTTTAGCAATGTTAAAAATAAAAATGTACACTTCACAATATGTAAATTTTGTTTACGAGTTAAACCACAACCATGTTCTGTTTTTTATAACTTAATATAGGAGACGGTCTTGGATAGTGCAAACCATGTGTGCTTTCTGTTAAACCCTAAATTTAAAGCTTGGATGTGGGTGTTGACATTCCTTAGAAGTACTTTGTTTATTTGAGTCATGGTGATTTTAATTTTAATTGGTTAAGCTAATGACGGTTATCCTCAGAACTGAAATATAAATAAATGGAGTAAAATTTGTTTACAAGAAATGAGAGTTAGCAACACTGCCTAATGTGTTTCCACTTGTTGGTACAGTATAAGATGCACTAATGTTAGGTGGTTGTGTGTATGTAAACCATTAAAACGTTTATATTGCATCCTATGACATATCAACAGAGGCAAAGCATTACAGTGAATCTTACAGTATATATTGTACCAACAAGGGGAAACACATTCTAGGAAAAATCACTTCTTATAACAAATGCCCATGTAAGGTTTAATGTGGTGTGTGTGTGGTGTTTTTGGGGTTTTTTTGTATAAAGTTGTAAACAATGGATACTATTAAGTAAGTAAGTAAGTTTCTAATAAAAACAAATCATCAAATGCAAAAGGATCTGAAACCAGTAGTATATTGGGGTAAAGGTGTTTCACCATGTACCCACACACCATTCTGTTCAGTGTAGAAAGCTTACTTGGTTTAGCTGTAATGAAACAAGCTTCTGTTTTGTTACTCTTTGCAGAGGGGGCAATCAGCAAACCATTGTAGAGTAAATACATAATTGTACAAATCCTTATATAACCAGTTGCTCAATCCCTTAATTATTTAAAGTATGAACTACAAATGGTGAAACAAAATACCCTACCTAAAAGCTCACATTGCCTTGCTGACCATGGGGCTTGCAATTTCTTATTGTGATGCATCACGTTACACACTTACACTTGCCTTTTAATGCTGTTCTTGCTGAAAAGGAAAACATAACGAGGAGATGGCCGCTAATAAAGACAGTGTTAAAGTTGCTGTTCGTGTGAGGCCTTTCAATAAGGTGAGTGGAGCCAGAGGTTGTTTTTTTTTTTTATTGTGTATGTAGATAATTTATTTGCAAATAAACTAATGCACTACTCTTGTTTGTTTGGGATGATAATGATTGAGGATTACTAATGTTAAGTCACTTTTTATACATTGGTGCCTCATTACTCCATTCAGAAAGGAGCTTGAGTAATGTGAAATATGTATCATATTTGTGTTTTACAGCCATAAAATGTATGGAGCTCCCACAAGATGCATGTACGATATTTATACTACGGAGTTGTGTTTTTATCGTAGTATGATCTCATGATAGTTTTTTTACTGAAAACTAGAAAAATTACTGTTTTCATTCAGAATCTGCATATCTTATGATTGAGTTTTATAGTTGTGGATAAATCTAATTTCAAATTAATAGTTATAATTTTTTTTTTTTTTTTTTTTTTAATGGCGCTGTTGGAAAGTTATCATAGTGTCATGTACAAACAACTAGAAGTTGTTACAATATGATGGGAGGTCCACACACATATATATATTATATATATCATATATTATATCCACCACACCACCCATATATACACACACACACACACACACACACACACACACACACACACACACACACACACACACTAGCCTGGATATTGCATTTTATATACATACATGTTATTATCTACACATTTTCATGTACATTGCGTAATGGTATCCAGGATCACTTCCTGTCCCTGCGCTTCCCGTAAGGGACCGGGCCCTGAACGAAGATCTTTCTAGGGAAACTAGTTATGGCATAAGTTTTTACCATACATCTTACTATTTGGTTGGCACTATTATATCAAGTAATACTATTTTAAACAACCAATAGAGCAATACAATTCCGGATACTGTATTTTAAGTGGGAATTGATGTGACAGGATCTCACTCAACAAATTTCATTGCAAACCTGTTGTTACCGTGTTCTCTTTTTATGTTACTGAAAAAATACTTTAGGGCTTTAATCTGGCATTTCTTCTGGCTGATTGGTGGCAGCCCAAAAGAAGAGTTTATCGTGACAACATGTTTAAGGAAAGACACATCGTACCTTGTTTGGGTATGGCCTCATGCAAGTAGTCTGTCAGGAGAACTGCAGGCATAATAAACCTGTATCAAAGCTAGGACCGCTGCTGGGTATAGCCCGGCATATAAAACCCATCCAAATGTTATTTTAAACGAAATCTGACTTTAACCAGATGGCACATGGAAGTAACAGTAAGTCATGTGTTTGTTGTAAAAATGCTCTAAGTATTTTCTATATTTTTTTGTTAGAGGGAAAAGGATGCCAGCAGCCGGTGTATTATTTCCATGAACTCAAACACCACCACTATCTATGACCCTCGAAACCCACAGAACAGGAAGACCTTCACTTTTGATTATGCCTACTGGTCCCACAGTGAATTTATTAAAAGCAAAGATGGGATGCTTGTTCCAGGAGAACCAAATAGCCGCTATGCTGACCAGGTAAAAAAAATTAAGGCCAATTGCCCATCCATATCAAATGTATGAAGTAACTCATTTCCCCACATTGGAAAATCTGGCTCATTATCTTATACTTTTTTTTTTATTAAATGAAATGATACAGCTGTTTTACATGTATTAAACATTTTGTTTCAACATGACACCAATCTGCTTTTTATAATAGTGTGTAGCAATGAGGATAAAGGGTATAATATAATATAACAGTTTTACCCATTCCAGTTTTTAGTGTGTGCTCAATAAGACACATAAGTCCTAATCAGACAGAATATATAGGCTCACAAGAAAATCTGGAATTGCTCAAACTGCTATACAGTTACACAGCAAGTAGTTGAACTCTATAATATGCCACATGTTATTTTTAGCTAGAAAATACTATCAGAATGTCATGCAAAGTTGTCAAACCTACAGCAACATGTCAGGTTTGACTTGTGTAATGCTCTCTCCTGTAGAGGAAGGTTTACCAGGACCTTGGCCAAGGTATGTTGGAAAATTCCTGGCAGGGGTACAATGCCACACTATTAGCCTATGGACAGACCGGCTCAGGAAAAAGCTATTCCATGATCGGCAACACCGCTAACCAAGGCATCATCCCTGCAATCTGTAAAGAGCTTTTCAAAGAGACAGGAGAGAATCGAGACAGCAACAGACTGCACCAGGTATAGAGTGAACTCATGCAATCCACATGCTAACACCTTTTCAGTGACTCATTGATGAATACATATTATAAAATGCTTGCCCCCTTTTTAATAATAACAACATTTGCGAGAACAATTTAGTAGGTAGAGTATAAATAGCCTTGTCTGAACGCTATTCCAGGGCTGTATCATAATGCAAACTAAGCCATTTCACACTGGCTACCCAGGTCACAGTCCTGTGTAGTGTGAAACCACATACCTGGGTCCCAGCAACCCACCTCAGGATGTGGGTCGACAGGCTTTGACACGGGTTGAGCAAGACAAAATGCATGACGGCCATTCGTAAGCCAACGAAATAACAAAGA
Source organism: Polyodon spathula (assembly GCF_017654505.1). Taxonomy (NCBI): domain Eukaryota; kingdom Metazoa; phylum Chordata; class Actinopteri; order Acipenseriformes; family Polyodontidae; genus Polyodon; species Polyodon spathula. Next base: position 6,757,806 of record NC_054538.1, on the reverse strand, counting down.
GCCACGTCTGCGTGAAGGTTTCACTTCCACAAGGAACGTTTCTGTTTATTCCGTTTAGCCCTATTTTTGTTGCTTGAGACACAGCACGACCCAGATTGCAGCAGGGATGTAGAAACATTTGCTCTAATCAACATTTTAGCCCACAGTTCAATCCAGAGAAGCGCCCGTAACAAGCTGCTTCCGGGGCATTGGTAGGCGCATTGGGCACTTGCGTCTGTCACCCAAGTCGGCCCTGATTTATGAAAAGCACTGTGACACCGTGACCTGACGGGGTAGGTTCCAACCCAGATAGAGCATGCCGGTGTGCAAGGGGCTCTAGACTGTTGCTAACCATGTGAGCGGACGGGTTGAACCTGCTGTCATTTGTAACTTTTCAGATCCACTGTCTATGCTGTTGCAGACGGTTCATTATCAATATGCAATGGGGTTAACACCTGGTAACTGTAGCTTTGTACATGTCATTACCTGGCATTCATTACACTCATTGAGTATCATCGTGTTGGTGCACCAGATCTCTCAAGCATGTCACTTGTTTTTTAAAGGTATCCTTTAGCATGCTGGAAATCTACAACGAACAGGTAAATTATTACCAAATTATTACCATTACACTGTTACCAGAATGATGCCATTGTTGTCGTTTTTTTTTTTTTTTTTTTTTTTTAAATCTACACTCAAAACTAAATCTGCATTTGCTTTTGTTCAGTAAGGTGTGGGGTTTAAGGCTGTATCTCTGTTGAATGTGTTTACCAGTGAGCTAAATACTTTATGAATATGGTTTTAATTAAGGCTTTTTCGGAGCAGTAAGGAGCACAGCGCAAACCAGTACCTTATATAAAATACAGCTTTAAACCGGCTCAGTTTCTAAAATATTAAATATAACATCAGGAATTTTAGCCAAGCTGCAGGTTGTACACTGAATGAACCATTCCCACATTTTTCAATATCAATAAAAGCAAACAAAACTTCACTTGCTGCAAGGTGGTTGACTTGCTATCTAAAAGCAAGGCCCCAGGAGGACTGAAGGTGCGGGAGGACCAGCAGCGTGGCTTCTACGTGGAGGGGCTGAAGTTGGTTCCCTGTGAGAGCTATGGGCAGATTGAGAGACTGATGGAGCAGGGAACCAGGGCCAGGACCACTGCTTCCACCAACATGAATGCCTGCAGCAGCCGCTCACACATGGTCATCACCATCCAGTTAAAGCAGGTGAGGATGGGGCTTCACAAAGCTCTTGGTTACTGCTCAGTTTGATTAGTGATACATTCCTTTGCATGTAACTGCTAACCCATGAAAATGTTTATATTTATTCTAAAAAGCCATGCTGTCTAGACAGTTTTGTATATTCTAGCATTCAGGATGAAGAGATAGGAAAGCCATTTCAAGTTTGGAAGCTCTTTAGTAGCAATTCTTATAATCCTTACAAGGACAGTAAGTCTTACACTTAGCAGAGACAAGAATCAGAACAAACACACAAGGGAGCAGACAGAGTGAGAAAGAGAAGGGTGGTGTGTGACTCTCACACACTCCGCTGCCATTTAAGGTGGCACTGACACTGTTTACTGAAATCACATGGAACAGGTACAGGGGAAACAGACAAGTCAATACACCATTTACACAACTATTTACATGTCCCGGAGCATTTAGATAGTGCCACTAGCCAAAACAGTATGTCCCATCATGCTGCGCATTGTCACTCATGCAAATGAGCCTGAAGCTGTGTTAATGGGGAAGCTGTCTGACAGGTGGCAGTAGCGTGTGTGAGCCGCTGGCTTGCTACAATATGTAGTTGTGTACCTGGTTACTGTATATTTGTAGTTTGTGTGCCTGGTTATTGTATGTGTGGTTTATGTGCCTGATTACTGTATATGTATAGTTTGTGTGCCTGGTTATTGTATGTGTGTAGTTTGTGTGCCCAGTTACTGTATATTTGCTTTCTGCTCAAAAGAAAAACACACTACTCCTTAAGTTCACGATCCGGAAACTGAATATGTTTCTGTGAGTGGGGCCAGATCTCAACCAGAGCAGTGGGACTGCACTGTAGATACTTACATTGATAATGGTTATTGGTGACAATCAAATGGTTTTCTTTCTGCAGATTTGCACAAAGGAGAACCTCACAAAGCAGTCAAACATTAACCTGGTGGATCTGGCAGGCAGTGAGCGGCAGAGGTCCTCTGGGTCTGAAGGAGATCGTCTCAAGGAAGGCACAGCTGTGAACCTCAGCCTGACCACGCTGGGCAACGTGATAAGGTGAGATGAATTGGGAGGCTTTCATTGGGGCTATTGTCAAACTAACTGTTGTGTAAAGTAAAGCAGAACCTACTTATGAAAAGAGTTGAGCAGCCACATTTCTGAAGTGAGACGGTTTGAAAAAAAGTCCTCAAGGGGTCGAGCTGTAATTGTTATCTTGTCTAAAGCTGTGGTTTTGTATAGGTATTTCTCACTGTATTGAACTGGGGTGATGCATGGGGTATGCTTTAGGTGTTCCCAGCTTGTCTGCCTCACTGTGTTCCTCTGTTCTCATCCCTGCAGCTCTTTGGCAGACGTGGCAGTGGGAAGGAAGTCGGTGCACATTCCTTACAGAGATTCAGTTCTGACTAAACTGCTCCAGTCAGCGCTAGGGGGCAACAGCCGAACTGTCATGGTACATCCATTGCTGCCCTAGCCCTCTGATTTTAAAATTATTTTAGCAGCTCTGTGCCATAGCAGTGAGATTAGGGGTTGAGAAATTACACTGAACAAAAATATAAACGCAACATGCAACAATTTCAAAGATTTTACTGAGCTATAGTTCATATAAGGAAATCAGCCAATTGAAATAAATTCATTAGGCCCTAGTCTATGGATTTCACATGACTGGGAATACAGATATGCATCTGTTGGTCACAGATACCTTAAAAAAAAGATAGGGGCGTGGATCAGAAAACCAGTCAGTATCTGGTGTGACCACCATTTGCCTCATGCAGCGTGACACATCTCTTTCTCATAGAGTTGATCAGGCTGTTGATTGTGGCCTGTGGAATGTTGTCCCACTCCTCTTCAATGGCTGTGTGAAGTTGCTGGATATTGGCAGGAACTGGAACACGTTGTCGTACACGTCGATCCAGAGCATCCCAAACATGCTCAATGGGCGACATGTCTGGAGAGTGTGCAGGCCATGGAAGAACTGGGACATTTTCAGCTTCCAGGAATTGTGTACAGATCCTTGCAACATGGGGCTGTGCATTATCATGCTGAAACATAAGGTGATGGTGGCGGATGAATGGCACAACAATGGGCCTCAGGATATCATCACGGTATCTCTATGCATTCAAATTGCCATCGATAAAATGCAATTGCGTTCGTTGTCCATAGCTTATGCCTGCCCATACCATAACCCCACCGCCACCATGGGGCACTCTGTTCACAACATTGACATCAGCAAACCGCTCGCCCACATGATGCCATACACGCTGTCTGCCATCTGCCCGGTACAGATGAAACCGGGATTCATCCGTGAAGAACGTACCTCTCCAACAAGCCAGTGACCATCGAAGGTGAGCATTTGCCCACTGAAGTCGGTTACAACGTCTAACTGCAGTCAGGTCAAGACCCTGGTGAGGACGACACACACGCAGGTGAGCTTCCCTGAGACGGTTTCTGACAGTTTGTGCAGAAATTCTTTGTTTGTGCAAACCCACAGTTTCATCAGCTGTCCGAGAGGCTGGTCTCAGTTGATCCCGCAGGTGAAGAAGCCTGATGTGTAGGTCCTGGGTTGGCATGGTTACACGTGGTCTGCGGTTGTGAAGCCAGTTGGACGTACTGCCAAATTCTCTAAAACAACGTTGGATGCAGCTTATGGTAGAGAAATGAACATTCAATTCTCTGGCAACAGCTCTGGTGGACATTCCTGCAGTCAGCATGCCAATTGCATGCTCCCTCAAAACTTGAGACATCTGTGGCATTGTGTTGTGTGACAAAACTGCACATTTTAGAGTGGCCTTTTATTGTCCCCAGCACAAGGTGCACCTGTGTAATGATCATGCTGTTTAATCAGCTTCTTGATATGCCACACCTGTCAGGTGGATGGATTATCTTGGCAAAGGAGAAATGCTCACTAACAGGGATATAAACAAATTTGTGCACAAAATATGAGAGAAATAAGCTTTTTGTGCATATGGAAAATTTCTGGGATCTTTTATTTCAGCTCATGAAACATAGGACCAACACTTTACATATTGCGTTTATATTTTTGTTCAGTGTAGAATTCAGGCTAAGATGAATTACTGATATATTCTTACAAACAGAAATGCACTAAGATTAACAAATGTATTTTATTGGACATACTATATAGTGATAGTGGTTTGCTTTGATGGAGATGAAGGGATAAAAAGTAGAGTAAAACAACTGTCCAGAAATAGTGGCATGTGTCTTCTCATATAGTATGAAATATACATTTCTCAGATTGCAACTGTCAGCCCTGCAGACATCTGCTATGAAGAGACTCTCTCCACTCTGCGCTATGCAGAAAGGTGAGCTTCAACGGTGCTTAACCTCTGCATGAAACCCATTCATTACCCATCATCAACTACCATTAATATTACCAAACATGACATTTGACAACTGCATTGCAACATGACACAACCTTAGTCTACTGTGTTAATCCTATCAGGCAGGATAATACACTAATCTGTAAGAAACAAAGGAAGGAAAGGATTGTTACATATACAATGTGTTCTGTCCAGTGTGTTGATTGAACAATTGTTATGGTTGAGATACCCATAAGTAGTACCACAGTTTACCTATGGATTCATTACACCATGTTCTGTCCAGGCTTCTGCAGCCACAGGTGAAGTAATATGCCCATATCCATAGATCCATCAATCCACCAGTCCCACCAACATGTCTTTACCGAGTCAGTTGGTTATGAGTGTGTGTACATTGGGCATCTGTCAACTAGGTCCTGGGCTGGGAGTTTGTTTCTACTGAAAAGACTGTCACTCAGTGTCATCCTGAGCTAGAATCAACCATGTCTTTTAGAAGTTATAGAAAGTGATCTGAAAGCCTGGTTTGATGCAACATTTCAGGACCAAGAAAATCCAGAACCAAGCTGTGATTAACGAGAGCCCCAGTGAGAGGCTGGTCAAGGAGCTGAAGGCAGAGAACGGCAGGCTGCTCCTGAAACTGAGCAGACTGGGACAGGATGGGAGAGGAGCGGAGGATGAAACACGTACTCACTTACAAGCACCATTAATCTACAGCTCGGGACAAAAGGGTTGCATCTCCCTATAAAATTAACTGGGTTTGCTTCATCATGTTGAATTAAACCTGCTGAATAATGCTATGTTTACATATTGAATTACATACTGCTTTGTAGTTTTCCAGTAGACTTAATGAAAAACTGTCAAAAACTGAAAAATGTGATACTGTACTACTATGGCCTCCAGTAGACTTTTGCAATATCATTTTGTAGTTTCTTTGATTACATGATCTAAAGTATGTTCATGTAGTTTTTGTTTAGTTTTTTTCAAATTATGTCTAGGCTATTAGATAATTTCTAGGTTGTGCAAAACTTTTGGCCATGGCTGTAAATGTGCAAAATAATTAGATATAGCGGCTAAACATGTCATTATTTCTTTTAATTTGTATCTGGTATTGAGCCTGGTGTTTGTTCTGTATATGGCTCATTTACCGAGCGGGTGTATGATGCAGACCTCTGACCTCATTGCTGTTTACAGAGGGGTTGCGTGAGCTCCTGGCGCAGAATGAACTGCAGATCCAAGCAACCCAGGCACTGTGGCAGCAGCACCTCGAAGAGGCACACAGGGATTGGGAGCAGCAGTACACAGCTATCACCCAGGTATGGAACAACGGGAGACAAGGAATGGGAGAGGCTAATAAAGAATAGGACCCCAACATTCTGGGAAGGTTCAGTTTCATGACACATCCTGTTATTTTCCCCCCCCAGTTAGAACTTCTGCAATCTTCATTAAACCGGTGCTTCAATATTTATTGTCACCCTGCTTTTTAGTATCTAAAATAATGAGTTTATATTCTATTCAAATTCCTGTTCTGAAAAGTAAACTCTTTTCAAATCCTAGGAGAGGCGGATGATGCAGGCCTTCCCTTACATATTAAACATCAATGAAGACCCCCAGCTTTCCGGAGTGGTTAAACACTTTATCCAAGAGGGTAAGCCTTGCCTTTTGTAATGACTTAATTATTTAGCAGTTTTGTATATGCAGTATATTTCAAACCGTATCATGTTTAAAAAGTTTCTACTCAGATAAATTGTACATTTAATGATGTAAAAAGCTACCAAGAAACAACTTCAAATATGTATTGTAATGCACTTATCCTAAGTTTGAGCAATTTTACATATTTTTTTGCATTCCTGAAAAGATTGAGTTTACAAATATAGAAAAGCAGTTGAAGGAGTTTGCCATAATGGGACATAGCTATTGGGTTGCCTTGAATCCATCCCTGACAGTATCCAATGCTTATCACGTCTTCAATGCTGTTCAGTTAACATTGTTTTTGGTTTTGTTCCTGTCTCTAGGTGAATGGGAACTAGGTCTTTCTGACAGAGCTTCTAATGCAATAACAGTGAAAGGTCTGGGGTATGTGAACACAGTCAGAAAAGAATAGCAGCAGATGGAAAGGTTAATGGCAGCTTACTGTATCTAGCAGGCTCTTAAAAAAGATCATAGCATAGGAATAGATGAGTCATTTTTTTGACACCGGTTCAGTTTCTTTCTGCTAAAATCAAAGAGACATGACATTTAACAGCTACGGATTATTATATCCAAGCAGTGTCCAGTCTGCCTTCTCTGGTAGCTAGGTGATCAAGCACCATGTTGACCAGCAGGGTAATCGCCTTGCTTGTGATGGCTTTAAAAACTCAAGTAATCATTCCTGCATGAGTATTACATTTATATCCATGTACTTTAGCCACATGAATGTTTATTTCCACATTGTTTTCTTTTTTAACGAAATGGCATGGTTGTGATATTGCTTTAAAAATTACAAATATTATATTGCAACTGTTTATCTTTTCCAGTTCTGAATGATTTTTGTTTCCACTGTCAGCATTCTAGATAAACATGCTACCTTTACAAATATTGATGGAAGAGTTGCCATAGACCCATGTGGAGAGGCCAAAGTGATTGTGAATGGCACACCCATCCTGAAAGGCACTGAGCTCAAGCATTTGGTACATTTAGATTTTTATTAAACACAATGTTCATGGGATTATCCCATCCATTCATTTATCAATAACCATAAAAAAAGAATAATATGAATTAATGGGAGATACTAACCTAAAATGATAAGATGCATGATGCATTATTTTGCCTCAGATAATCTGTTCACAACAAAAACGTACGATCGAGGGAGAGAGAGAGAGAGAGAGAGAGAGAGAGAGAGAGAGAGGAGAGAGAGAGAGAGAGAGAGAGAGAGAGAGAGAGAGAGAGAGAGAGAAGGATTCTCTATATAAAAATGCTACAGGATGCTGATTCTGTTTTGAAATATTTTACATTAAGGTCTTCTAAATTGCAGCAATACTTTTAACACAGGATCGGATTATATTGGGTTCGAACAGTACCTTTCTGTATATTGGCTTTCCCTCTGAACGCAGCGACGAGGACTGGGGCAGATTGGACTATGACTTCTTCCAGTCAGAGCTTGCCATGGCAGAGGGGTTTGACATGGATAAACTGGGTGAGCCAGAGGGGGATGACAAGGAGGATGTGGGGACACTGTCCCAATTTTCATGTTTACCATTGTTTCAGCTATTGTGAAAGTGTTAAACCTTTCATCTAAAAATGTGTAAGAAAGTGTACTCACCGTGTCCACTGTATTAGGGTAGTCTCCAGTCTTTGTGCTGATGGAGGCAGGCGGTCTCATGGCTCATTCTTTAGAAATAAATGCATGGCTTGCTTTTCCCTGCAGATACCAGTAGTAAGAATGGCAAAGCCAACCCAAGTGTGCTCGCAGTATTTCATGACTATATCAAGGTGATGCCCATGGTGACTGAGGCAAACCAGATGAGCCAAGAATTAAACAAGGTACCAAGGAAACATTTTACATTGAAGTACAGTACAATGAAACACTTAGGGCAAGCAGCATTTTAATATTGTATATTACTATGTGAAGCAGGCGCATTAGATTCATTACAATATATTTCTAAACACCTGCTGCCTCAGCATCACTTAGAGCTTCATGTGATTCTCTTGACACAGTGCTCTTGATATCTTGTTTTTTTACAGGCTATGGAGTTTAAGTTAGAGGTCAAAAACTTGGCAATGTGTGACTCCAAGGGCCATGATCTGGAAAAAGAAATCACAGTCAAAGTGACCCACAAAGAAACTAAGCAGGTAAGATACCAGTTCAACTTCTTGAAGTACACCTTAACCAGGCAGCTGTATCAAAAGCCTTATTGCTTATAACAATAAATGTAATTTATGGATCTGTAGCCAATTCATGCTAGTCCAGCTTTAAAACAGTGTAAACACAGCGTGAGAAAGAACTAGAATACAGGTGCGGTGTATTAAGCACTTATTGCTTATAACAATAAATGTAATTTATGGATCTGTAGCCAATTCAGTAGTGTTTAGTAGTGTCACTAGAGGGCAGTAGAGACCTGAAATAACACAATCACCTATAGGGACTGAACCTTTAAAACTAAATATTTCCAAGTGTTGAACACTGCAGCAGCCAAAGCAAAAACAACAGCTGGAGTACTGTAGGCCAAGAAGGAATAAGAAAAATGTTTTGAGCCAAACACGAAAACAGGAATATAACACATAAAATAGGAATGGTTGCCAGCCCCTAGCATTATTCCTAGGGCTTCTGATCTTTACGGATACAACCCCCAGTCTATATCCAATAAATATCAGAAAAATACCGGAAATGGTTACTCAATTCAAGTTGATGTCACCCGTTGCCATTTAAAAAACAAAAACAAACTTAAAAAAAACAAAAACAAACTATGTTTCCCAGTGCAGTTGGGCAATGTCCCTCCTTGACTTTTGTCTAGCACTGATTCCTTCTGAATACTGTGAAGTTTAAACCCACCTCAACTACTGAGTGGCAGCAAATTCTACTGGAGACTCTGCTTGTGAGATTTAAAACGAGATTACAATTAGAACGCTTGTTCGCAGGATTTAAAGCTATATTACAGCTAGATAGAGTAAAACAGAATTGCAAATTGTGGCTAAATGTAAAAAAAAATGCCTAGACAATGTCATACATAAAACTAGAAAATAGCTAAAAAATAAATACATTTAAAAAACCGCTGAATGAAATTAATAAAAAACGAAAAATAGAAACCCTAATTATTCCACAGTGTAAAACTGTTCATGATTCAATTGTAAAAATAATAAATATAGCATAGCGTAGTTCGGGGGGCATGTAGCTGGGGATTGCTAATATTCTCAAATTCCTTATTTAAGCCCTGATCACCTGCACTACCGCTGTCTAGTGTCGAAACCCTGACTGGTGGTGTACTCCTTACTTTGCTCAAACCTCTACTAAGATTCCTTCAATATCGAAGAAAAAGAAAAAAAAAATATCTGCAAGCTTATCTCCTTCCAAGTGAAAAAACCTTCTGGATATGACTTTCCTTGAGACTCGGACGAGTTCCTGCCTCAGACTCCTCCATCAGTCCGGCTCTGTTCGATCTCCCGACTCTCCTCCTCTTGGTCTAAGCCTTCTCCAGCCCCACTACCAGGCCTTCAGCTAGGCAAGTGTGGGGCTCAAAGCGAGGTTCCGTCAGCCATCCCTAGCTGCAGCTTCATTATAAAGATTGGAAGACACCTAAGCTGCTGAAAGTCCTTTTTGATAACTATCCCCGTCGGGATTGTCTCTCTTTCTTCCTTATTGCTAAGCTTTTTCAGCTGAGCCGATCCTCCCTCCCCTCTGCTACTCTTGCAGCGCACGCTCCTGCTACACAGCCACAAGATCCTACTAACACAGCGCCCATTGCCAGTGCTCCCTGGACAGCCACAACATCTGCTGCCGAAGTCACCCGTCTCCTCCGTTGGGTCCACATGCGTTCCCACCTTGAACATGCTTAATCAGATGAAGGCTCTTCTTCAGCCTATTATCAATTCTCAGTTAGCCCTCAGCCCCCTTCCACCTCTTCAGCCCCAGCCGCCATCTCACCCCTCCTTCCGCATGTACCCTCCGTACATCCATCCCAGTTCCCCCCTTTACCTTTCCGGACTTCAACCTCGCCTCATCTACGGAGTTAGGTTCCCCCTCCCCTTCTGCCACCTCAAGCCATTCCATTGCTCCAGAAAATTAGAAAACAAGTAATTGAAGGCAAGGACGTCAGCCTCGTCTCTATCCTCATTGCCTCCCCCGAGTTTCTGGAGTGCTTGATTGCAGAGACGTCTCAGTCACTCTTAAGTCCCACAACCCATGGCTCAAAAAAAGCTTCTCTGTAGGAGAATCTATTCTTGCTTTCTCTATTTACCGCGATATCCTCTGTTCCGTCCATCCCCACAGAATACATGAGTTTTATCAGTATCTCTTCTTCATAGTAGAGCTGTCTGTGCGCTACGGGGGCATCACGTTCTACGATATCTGAGCTAACGCCTGCAGCGTGTGCGTCTCTACCGCTCACTCCACCTACTTATTCCCCAAGGCAGCAGCCAGTTCCTTTAAACCCAGCTTTCACTCTATAATATCTCTTCTAGCCTCTTTTAGCTGCTCCCATCCATGATTCAGCTCCACCCACCAGATCCCAAGTGCAAGACATCTACAGCCGCCCCATCGTGTTCTCCAGTGGCAAACAAATCTAATTTTAATACGTCCGCCTGCCTTAGTCGGTCCTGTAAGAATCTACATATCTGCAGTTTCTGCAAGATATATAGATTTGCAGTTTCTGCAAGATATGTAGATTCACCCATTCCCAGTCCATGTAGATACAGTGGCTTGCGAAAGTATTGACCCCCCTTGGCATTTTTCCTATTTTGTTGCCTTACAACCTGGAATTAAAATGGATTTTTATTTGGATTTCATGTAATGGACATACACAAAATAGTTCAAATTGGTGAAGTGAAATGAAAAAAATAACTTGTTTAAAAAAATTCTAAAGAATAAATAACGGTGCGTGCATATGTATTCACCCCCTTTGCTATTAAGCCTCTAAATAAGATCTGGTGCAACAAATTACCTTCAGAAGTCACATAATTAGTTAAATAAAGTACACCTGTGTGCAATCTGATCTGTCACATGATCTCAGTATATATACACCTGTTCTGAAAGGCCCCAGAGTCTGCAACACCACTAAGCAAGGGGCACCACCAAGCAAGCGGCACCATGAAGACCAAGGAGCTCTCCAAACAGGTCAGGGACAAAGTTGTGGAGAAATACAGATCATATCCGAAACTTTGAACATCCCACGGAGCAACATTAAAGCCATTATTAAAAAATGGAAAGAATATGGCACCACAACAAACCTGGCAAGAGAGGGCCATCCACCAAAACTCACAGACCAGGCAAGGAGGGCATTAATCAGAGAGGCAACAAAGAGACCAAAGATAACCCTGAAAGAGCTGCAAAGCTCCACAGCGGAGATTGGAGTATCTGTCCATAGGACCACTTTAAGCCGTACACTCCACAGAGCTGGGCTTTACGGAAGAGTGGCCAGAAAAAAGCCATTGCTTAAAGAAAAAAATAAGCAAACACATTTGGTGTTCGCCAAAAGGCATGTGGGAGACTCCCCAAACATATGGAAGAAGGTACTCTGGTCAGATGAGATTAAAATTGAGCTTTTTGGCCATCAAGGAAAACGTTATGTCTGGCGCAAACCCAACACCTCTCATCACCCGAGAACACCATGGTGGTGGCAGCATCATGCTGTGGGGATGTTTTACATTGGCAGGGATTGGGAAACTGGTCAGAATTGAAGGAATTCTGGATGGCGCTAAATACAGGGAAATTCTTGAGGGAAACCTGTTTCAGTCTTCCAGAGATTTGAGACTGGGACGGAGGTTAACCTTCCAGCAGGACAATGACCCTAAGCATACTGCTAAAGCAACACTCAAGTGGTTTAAGGGGAAACATTTAAATGTCTTGGAATGGCCTAGTCAAAGCCCAGATCTCAATCCAATTGAAAATCTGTAGTATGACTTAAAGATTGCTGTACACCAGCGGAACCCATCCAGCTTGAAGGAGTTGGAGCAGTTTTGCCTTGAAGAATGGGCAAAAATCCTAGTGGCTAGATGTGCCAAGGTTATAGATACATACCCCAAGAGACATGCAGCTGTAATTGCTGCAAAAGGTGGCTCTACAAAGTATTGGCTTTGGGGGGAGGGAGAATAATTATGCACGCTCAAGTTTTCTGTTTTTTTGTCTTGTTTGTTTCACAATAAAAAAGATTTTGCATCTTCAAAGTGGTAGGCATGTTGTGTAAATCAAATGATACAAACCCCCAAAAAATCCATTTTAATTCCAGGTTATAAGGCAACAAGATAGGAAAAATGCCAAGGGGGGTGAATACTTTCACAAGCCACTGTATGCCCATTCTTTCAGCAAAATGACAGTCAAAGATGCTTCTGCTTTCCACCCCGTCAATGTTCATGCGCTCGCTAAAGCGCTTCAATCTCATCCTGATAAGCTCTTCACATCCTACCTAATCAATGGTCTTTCAAATGGTTTCCACATAGTCATTTCTCAAGTTCCTCCCATATCTCTCATTTGTCAAAACCTTCATTCTGACATTTCAGAGCCACAAGTTGTTAGTTCCCTTATTCAGGTAGAGGTCGACAAAGGCTTTATGGTCAGCACCCCCCCTAACCACTTCCTGTATTAATCCCATAGGCATAGCTACCCGTAAATACTCCTGCAAGAAGTGCCTCATCATAGACCTCTCCGCTCCCTGGGGCAGCAACTCCCTCATATCAAGTGACGAATCCACTATATAAAGCTGTGCGATGCTATTATATTTATCAAATTCGCCTGGCTCGCTAAGCTGACACCTCCGATGTATTCAAGGTGATGCCTATGCACCCTTCCCTCCCTCACCTTATTGGAGTCTGCTGGCCAGATAAGTTTTATTTTGCCACTCAGCTCATCTTCGGCTGCCACAGTAGCCCAAAAATATTTGACACTCAGAAGCCCTCTGCTGGTTACTGCTCAATACCTACCACGTTCCTTTCCTCCTCCATTTGATGGATGATTTCCTGCTTATTTCCCACTCATGTTCGATGTTCGACTAAATCCTATTCTCAGAAACCTCCTTCAATCTGCCCAGCATTACATGTCTGCAGCCCTCGTCCCTTCTTCAAGAGCTTCCTACTCCACAGCCTGGTCAGCATTCTCAATTTTCTGCGCTCAGCATCAGATTCATCCCATTCCCTTCAACACAAACTGGATCCTGCCGTTTTTTAGTCCACACTAGAGACTCGCTCCATCTCTCCCCAGCATCTATGAAATCCTATATCTCCAGAATACAATACTACTACCCTATGATGTCCATGTCCTCTCCCTCCATTCTATCTATACCAGCAGTTCAACTGACCGTCCGCGGGATTATTAAGAGCACTCCCCACCTCACCCTCCCATCTGCCCATGTCAACAGACATTTTCTGTTCACTCATTCTTACACTTCAGAAATGCGGCTTCTCCCCCTTTGAGGATATACTAACGGAGATCATCTGTCTGTCAGCCTTCTTCAGCTTCCTCAGAAGCTCTGAGTTCACCGTTTCCTCTGCTTCCAGTTTCCCAGCTACTGGCATCCGCCTCTATGACATTTCTGCCATTCCAGACTCCCATTTCATCATTTGGCTGCACACATCCAAGAACGATCAGTTTCGGCATGGTCAGTTCATTCAGCTGTCTAAGATTGAATCCTCCACCTCTCCACCCTCATCTCTAGAGCAGGTCTCCCTTCTCAGCTTTACACCCTTCATTCATTCCGCATAGGCTGATAAAGAACATGCGGCGCTTCTGCAGTGGATTCCTACATTAACTCATCTTCCTCTGACATAGTAGCAGCCCATTCAAAAATTGTTAGCATGCCTGGAGTGGGGGCTGCCTGTCCGTCAGGCTTACCAGAGGTTTTCCCCTGAAAAGGTTTTTTTTTCCTCTCCACTGAGCGGTGGGCACACACAAGTCACACCTATTAATAATTCCTAACCACCTCTGTGTGCCCTGTTGTCCTTCTAGTCTTTTGTATATGTTATGCGTTGGCATATGTTCTTTTTTATTGTCTCATGGTGCAAGTGTTTCATGGAGAGACGGGGGTCCATACTTTGGGGGGCAAGTGATCGCACTTCCCTGACCTCAGGTCCAGGCATCCACCTACTTTCCTTCTAATAGGGGGGGATCTCACTGCCATGAGTCAGAGTGGACCCCCGGCCACTATCACAGCTCATGTGCTTATCTTACCTCACCCAGTGAGGTGCTGTTCTATGCATCCCTCTCTTCGGGACGTGGCTGCTTTACGCTTCCAGCCTTCGAGCCCCATACTAACCTGCATGCTTTCTCTTTACTTCAGGTCCCAGGCAGCACAGAGTCTCGACCGGTCAATCACGGGGTTTAACGTGCTCCCCTTTACAGAAGCCTCAGATGCTGGGTACCCAGGGTCGGCCCCTCTGTCCTAAGTCCGTTCCTTCAGCGGCACTCTGTCCTACTAACTGCTCTTTCTGCTTCCTCTGGCCTATCCTTACATACCTGCAATTTATATGAAAAAACATTTTAATCGTGGTGCTGATAGCAACTGATATTAAAAATAAATAACAACAACCTCATAAAGATAAATGCAATTCTGTTACACTGAGACTGCTAACATTTCAATGTCCATAGTCTGCCTGATAGGATAGTCCTCGTGTCTTCTAAATTACCACCTAAATTGTCTTTAAAAGTAAGTAGTGCATGTTATTATTGCAGAAAAACTACACAGTTGTGGGAGATAATTGCTTCTGTTGAGTCAAAAGAACAGCAAGTAAGCAATCTTGTATATGACATCATAGGCAGACACTTCTAAGTGCTTTATAAAGTACAAATATTGAATGGATCTAAATCTGAACGGTTCCTGATCAATAATTCCATTATTGCTGATGCTTAGGCCCTGGTTCAGCTCATTGGTTTTTAAAGGTTAAATGATCACAGTTAGCCGATAGCGTGTTTGAATGTACAGTATTTCTTTACCAGTTTCCATCGTTTTTCTCTTCCATCCCATTTTTATTTGTTTGTTTTCCTAAAGGTTATTGAATTCTGGGTTAATATATATATGTATATATATATATATATATATATATATATATCTATATATATATGCCTAACCTCTATATATATATATATATATATATATATATATATATATATATACCCACACATATATACACACACACACACACACATACATATATATATATATATATATATATATATATATATATATATATATATATATATATATATATATATATAACATTTTTTAAGAAATGTGGAAATGTATCTTTATTGTTGATGACTGGTGGAAAAGTGTTTCTAAAAATGAAGAAATCTAAATGTAATCATGTTTAGGTGTGGGTGTGGTCCAAAGCAAAGTTTATAAACAGGAAGTTTCTGATGGAGGAGTTGTACCAGAGACACGTGGAAGAGGACACTGTGTGTGTGGACAGGGAGAAGGATCCGTTCTGGGACCCAGTGGACTGTGTACACTTAGGAAGCGCTCATGTCTGGCTGCAATCTCTCGCCTTCTGCATCAAACTGGAAGAACAGGTGGAGTTCCTCAACTCAGAAGGCAGGGAGGAAGCCATCTTACAAATACACCTTGTCCCCTGCACTCCCACAGGAGAGTGAGTACCATTGAGTTAGTTTAGCTTTCTCTCGTTGTAACACATTAACTCATTTCAAATGAACAAAGAGCATACCAAGCTGTTGACAAAACAAACTCTGTTTCTTGGTTTGAAAGAAAGTGTTTAGGAGGGACAAGCTAAAACATTAAAGATTCTGTAGCATTCAAGGTCCTCTGTGGTCCATCTAGTTTTGAGAGCAGGGTCAGCCATGCAAGTGTGGTCTGAATCCAATTCATGCTACATTGCCGATCTCATTGGGCTTCATTGCCAGGTGCCTAACACAAGCATGTTGCTAGGCTGGACCATTTCGTAGCTTGGTAGCATCAGTTTGCTTAGATTTGGCAGGAGAAAAGAGGCGGTTGTTTTGGCAGGTAGCATGTGTTTTTCAGTCCCCATAATTGGTACATTCTAAGGCGTAATTCAAATAGGACATTTCAAATTGAGTGGGTTACCCTGTCTCCTATGTAACTGTATGTCACTGGCTTCACAGAGTACTAGGAGAGGATGACATCCTGATAGACCCCACAGAGCTGCTGGGCAGGAGACTTGATTTCCAGATACATGTCATCCAGGGGTTTGGAGTGAAGTGGCTTAAAGAGATTACAGATAGGGGAGTTCAGATTGGGTAAGTATTATGTCTTCTGTGAGTCAGTCTGTTAAGAGAAGTGTCTCTAATCAAGGAACCGTTACTTGGGAACATCAAAAGGTTTTTTTTTTGATGACAGCAAATGCAACATCTTATTACATTTAGTTTCAAGGTGTATATTCAGGTAATTTTTATCTCAAATTCATGGGACAGGAGCAAGGGCCCTGGGACTTAAAATAGGAATTATGTGCTTGTGACTTAAGGAAGATGACATACTTTCTCCTTGGCTCATGGAGAGCCGCCCTCACAGAGGTGAGACCGAACTGATCGGCCTCCAAGGCTGGGAAGCAAGCGCTACTTCCCCCAAGGGGAAAATGAAGAGAAGTTCTAGAAGTTGCCCTGACTATCAAGGAACTGCTACGCTTCGGGAGATCGGCACGGCCAGACCGTCGAGATAGAGCCAAACGGGGCAACAGGAATTCTGAAATTGAGAAGGAAATGAACATGCAAAGGGTTCAGAGAGGAACACTGGCATAGATGAAAGCAAGTGGTTAGTAAAGAATACAGGGGTTGCCCCCTGACTTGGGGAAACTGCCCTCTCACAGGTGAGACTGAACCGATCGGCCACCAAGGCTGGGAGTATGCATGCTGCCCTCAGAGGGAACCTGGGGTGATATAGAGAGATTGTTAAGATAGATTTGGCCAGGGGGTCGCTTTGGCTCTCGGGGAAGCCTCCTCGCGGAGGTTGAGACCAGCTTGGCTGGGCCTAAGGTTGTTAAGTGATCGTCGCTTGCTCCCAGAGGGAGACCGTTGCAGAGGTGGCGCTGCATTTTGGAGGAGGAGGAGAGGAAGGTGGAGAATGCAAAAAGCAAGACAAAGAATGAGTGTGTTTGACCCAGGGCTTAAACACAGAGATTAATTGATAGATTGGCTGCTCCTCATCTGCCCCTGCCCCCGAACCGCACTTAATGGTCACAATAAAGCTGACATATAATTATATAAGATCAATACTCAGGAGATGAAACAATGTATTATGACTTTACATTATAACTATTTGTTATCCAGATTAGATTTAAGTGAAGTCTAGGTGGGGACATGAAGATATAAAGATAATTTTATTTATAAATTATGTAACTAAAAGAAGGCAGTCAGAAGATCAATATGAATGTGTAGCCACCAGTGTACATGACCACAGAACGAAGGACAAGTTATAAAAAAACAAACGGCAGCATGCCAGAACAGCTGTAAGGTCACTGCCTGGTGTTCACTACCTGACTCCTGCAGGGCAGCTTGTTGGAGGATTTTCAGGGTAAAATTATTGAGTCCTTGAACATTGTTTAAATGTTGGAACTACTCAGAAATAAATATCAACTGAAGAACGCAGGGGGAAATAAAATGATCTCTTCGGATAAGAATATGGTATAGATTATTAGTGAAACAGAAAAACAATGTGGATAAATAAAAAGACTAACAGAATGACATTTTGTGTGAAGAGGTGTTGCCTTCAAAGTTTAGGTTTGCACCCCTCGAAATCCAACATCCTAGGGTCAGCACGGGCTACATGGATGAGGCACTTCTTCGTTAATATGTGTACTAGCATGTGGAACAACTAGTGGTTGCCATTGAAATGTCTTTCTGATGACGTGTCATAATGTTAATATACTGGTAATAATATTTTAATAAATACTAGCACTTTTCTGAACTTCAAAATACATTTTCAAGCACCTTAAAATAGGTAACACATGTAATACTAAAACACAGCTAACGTTGTAATTAAAACAAACAAAAATAAAAAAACACACAGAGCTAAAAGAAAAAACTAGTATCCGGACAGAAGAGGTATTTCACACCTTGATTGTTTTAAATGTATAGATTTAAAAAAGTTCTACTGCAGCACACAAGTACCTCCTGTTTATAATAACAGTTACTAAAATAAAGACATGCAAAGCTGCTTGCTAACTAGCGTTTTGCTTGTTTGTAGATACAGTGTATATAATCACTCACACGTCTTTTACACCGAATGTGTTTGGAATCATATGAATCCCACGCTGGAGCACAAGACACACTTTACAATGCTGAGTGTCTCACAAGACTTTCTCAATTATCTGCAAACAAATGCATTAGTCGTTGACCTGTGGGGACTCCAAGGTAAGACCATATCAGAAATATCTTACATGAAAGTGGTTTATTCTGTTACTGTTGCCTGGAAACTAGACTTAATTATCCCAGTTAAAGTTAATTGAAATAAATTAAAGTGAGTGAACCCCAGTGTCTCAATATGCATACAATAATCCTACAACTCTTGAACTAACAGCTGGGTGCACAGAAATGGCTTCTTCCATGGAAGGTGTGACAGTAACTGAGGAAGGAAGCGTCATTATTGATGATCTGAGGACATCCGTGTTTCACAGCACAATGGTATGTGCAGATTGACATTAATAATCAACTCAGCTTCTTGTGTCCAGTTTCCTTTGGCACAGAGAAATGTATTGGCATACATATTTCCTGTTGAGGAAATTTAAAATACTGTTCTTTTGGAATTTAAGTGTATCTTTCTTTTGCATATATCAATAAGAGACTAAGTAAATTGTCCTCGGTTGTAAACCGCCTAGTTAAAACTAAAGAAAAAATATATAAATAAATAAATAAATAAATAATGAATTTGATTTCATTACTTCTGTCTACAGGAAATTAATGGAAACCATCTGCCTGAATTGTACACTCGACTAACCAAGTTAGAGCAGGAGACTGAGCTTCTGAGAGATATCAATGAATCCTTGAGAAAAGAAAATGCGTGTTTAAAACAACAGTTAAAGAACACAAGTACAAAAGAAAGTAAGTTGTCTACTACAAATAAGAGTGGCAGGTCCAAATTCTTACACCAGTATGCCAATAAACCCACATTCCACAGCATTTGAATTGTATGTAGTGAGATTATGGGACGACAACAACAGCTTTTAGAAATGGCCCAGCCTTTTTAGAAGCTGTACCACATCAAGAGTTCACATCCAGGGTCCTTGAGTGTCTTGCCTATTAAAGGCAGAGTTAGGGAGCCAAAATAAGAGACTGTTTAACCATAATTATCAAAGCCTGCAAACCAGATCCTCTGCAGCTCAAGCACACCCGCATGGCTGGTCTTTGTCCTCCAGAGGCCAGTAGCTCCCTGACATCCGCTCTTCTGGATGAGAAAGGCAGTTGGTTTGATCGTGTGTTTGGAGGATTCCCACTGCCCTTCAGTTCTCCTGAGCTGTTGTAGGGAATTACTACTTTGATAAGAGTTTGAAGTCCACTTGCAAACCCCCTCCAAAAACATCTAGTAGGTTAAGCTCAGGCGGTAAAGCAAACCACTTGATGCGCTTCTTTTAATTGAGGAAAATGGTTTTTCAACAGTGATACTCTCTTTGATACCCTCAATTTCAGTCCTTTCTATTTTAATGTAGATTCTGAGAGTGAGTCAAAAAGAGGAAATCATCACAGAATTAGCAGCAGTTCCTCTCAACCTTCTCTCCTGCCTAAAAGAACGGACAGCAGGGGGAGCTTACGCACAGGCTGTGATGCAGAGTTTGCCAAAGCTCTCAAGGTCTTCTATCAGAGCATGAGCAGTGTGGGCAGACAGCTCCAACAACTAAGACGCCACAGGCCAAGTGTAGGTTGCAATAACTTAAACATTCAAATCTTTGCATTATCATAATTTCTTATCTTAATGAACGTAATTTATTTTAATTTGAACCAGTCTATATACATTTGATTGCCATGTTGCATGTTAGTTAATTTTGAGATCATGCAAGAACAGCTAAGAAAATAGCAGCTGTCAAGGAGTTAGTGGAGTTTGCCATCATCCGAAACAATTACCCAGGTCAACACAAGTGGAATTAGTACAGTACATGAAGATGATGTACAGATTGGCAGTGTAGTGTATGTAATTAGAACTTATTTAAATACTCATTGCATAGTACACAAGTTGGTGTTACGTGATTGAGCAAACTTCAAATCACCTTAATGCAGAATGTTTCTAACACACATTATGCTGATCGCTGCTGTACAACAGTGCCAGCTTTAGCCCTGTGTCTGTAATTAAACAGGAGGAAGATGACTTGCATGGGTTGCAACTGTTTACAGAAGAGCAGACAAAGATGTTGAAGGGTTTTGGAGAGCAGCTTGAGCTCTGCATCAGCACACTAAAGCAGGATGTGGCAGCCATTGTGAAGAGAAAACGTGAGAGGTCTGGAATATGGTGATTTCTACCTGTGTATTTACACTTGTTCCAAACTGTGACAGTGATAAAACAAAAACCCATGGACAGTCTTGTTGTGCAACTCAGTACATGACAAGCAGCCTGCCAGACACCCAGATTTGGATTCTGGGAAAGTGTGTAGGAGGCCATTTAAGGAGTCCTCTGCTTTTAATTAATAGTGGAACAACTTGCTTGACTGTTCAATTGTTAGCTCACACCCAGAAATTAAAATAAAAAAAAACACATTTTTACTGAACCAACAGAAATGGAATGAGCAAAGGCAGGAATAAGATTCATATTAAACTCATTGGCATGGAGGCACTTACTGAAAGGCCTAATTTGTTCATATGCTAGTGTTTGAAGGTTTAATAATGATATGATTGGTGGGAAGAACATCTTATTTGCAGAATGTAATATCTTAACATTTGTAGGGGAGGGGCTGTCAGTACAATCACATAGCTGAAGTCTGAACTGCAGAAACAGGTCTACCCCAAAACATTTAGTAAATAAAAACTGTTACATTGAAATAAGCTCTTAAATACCAGAACCCAGTAGTTTTACTACATTCTGTAATAATTTTGAAACCAATTCAAGGTGTTTAATAAGCCTGATGTGTGTTTATAAAAGTGGATGCTGTGTTAATAACAGAACACAAAAACACAATTGCTTATTTTATTGTATTTATTTGATAGCAATAGTATTCCATTAGAAGAGGCTCCTATTCAGAAGTGCAATGTTACACAAACAGCAATAACCCTGGCTTGCTTCTCAGGCATCACAAGTGCACTAAGCACAAGCAAACATGAACATTATCTTGTGAGCAGACTAGGCATACAAGGCATTTTACAGAAGTACTTTTTTTTCTCCATTATTAATTGCATTTCATCTTGTGACATTATGAAACAAGGAAGGCTATTTCTGCACATATTCTCACGCCTCAGGCTTGTTGATGACAGAAAACACAACGCCATGCTTGTTCAGTCGTTCAATCAGACTGGTCTTGTAAAAGGCGGCCCCAGGAGTATACACTCCCCCCCTGTGGAATTTAACAGAAACAACATTACACGATGTCAGAACACCTAGCTTTGGATGCAGTTCATGCTTGGCTTCGACAACACCATGTAAGACAGGTCTCTATAACACTTAGTCATCTTTGAAGCTACACCATTGGCTACATGGGGCGCTTGACCAGCTGGGGTTGCTGTAGCATGGAGAGGTGAAGCATTCCCTGATGCCAGGGCCAATCCAAGATCGCCAACTTGGCAAAGCCAAGGCAGTACAAGTTTATATAGATTTGTATCTGATGTACACAGTGTTAATATTTACTGAACTGAACCCTATGTTCATTAACTGACATTTATTGCAGGTCAGACTGTAGCTCCTTGTTTCAGTTTAATACAAGTAAAACCACTTACTCTTTGGGTAGAGACTTGGGATCATTCAGTAGTGTTATGGCTGCCTGTACCATAACAATTGGCGTAGCAACATACCCTGCCTCTGCAACGGTAAACAAGTAACAGTTATTTGTAATTGTCTTTTGTGTCAGTACCTTTACCGGAGTTACATTTCTACAGTAAACTTGGGTATACCCGGTAGTGGTTTCCACAGTAAATGGATAAGAGGTTCTCAAACTGGGGGGTTTAAGAAAGGTTCAAGGGGTAAAACCATGTCATAAGCATTTCGACTCGATCCTTTACTTAGCTTTTTATGCCTGATTAGTCAGTCAACAGAAATTGCAGCAATCTTTGGTAGAGAACACATTTAATTGTAATAGAATAACAATTTGATGTTTTTTTTCATTATGTACAGCATTTCATGTTTATACTGAAACAATCTAAAATGTATAATAATATACTTACAATGGCTTTTAATTATGTATTAATAATGACAGGGGATTTGTGGTAAATGTCTCCCAGCAACCCCCTGGATCAAATAATTCAGTATTAAGAAAAGTGCCGCCATCATGACATCCCATAATATCCAGAGACATGAGCATGACGGAGCATCAAAGAAAAAATAAATGAGTACCTGGTCCTTTGACTTGTGTGCATATCTTCAGGTTGGGTTTGTCTTGCTGTGGGTCTTGGTCCTGGCTGTATCCCTGACCAAAAAAGGTCATACTGAATGAACAGCCTTCCATCTGCAAATTAGAACCATACACAATTGACAATGTCTGCTTCTCTTTACATGAAATATTTGTAAAATGTTATACATCTAAGCCATTTATCGATGTGTACATGACTAATCAGGCCAGTCTATAAAATATTGCAGATGCATTTATACTGTTCAGACCATTTCTGTTCCTATGCTATTAACCATTATTTGCCGCCCTATGAAAATTTGATTTGAAATCAATACCCTGCAGAGACAATACAATAATAAAGACTAGCTCAGTATTTAAGATGTATAACTTAATGCGCTACAGTTACGCAGCTTGTTCAAAGCATAATCTAAAACACTTCTGTTTAATGGCCAGATTATTCAGTGTTAAAATGTTTAAGCTTTGCTATTACAAAGAAATACTAGTTGCATCCAAATACCTAGATGCATTTTCCACAGGTGAACTCTGTACCTCTCGTGTTAGTCTGAAGTACCAGTTCAGAAACAAACTTCAGCTCTCTCAAACACGTTTTTAAATGAGGTATTTGGGGTGTGACACTACTTGGACACGTTTGAAGGCTTCTATAAATGTACATGTCATCTTGGTATCAGACATGCAACTAAGCGGCTTAAATGCTAGGTGTAGAAATGAACTATCAAGGTATCAACCCTCTGTAAACAGTACTGATGAGGTGAAGGTGAACTTGCTAACTTGCTAAACATGTTTTTCAACATTTCAAATTCAATTTTCATTGCTGGATTTGCATATAGGACCAAAGATATGAGTTGTTAACAGTACTTCTGACTGACTCATTTTTGTACACACACACATACTGTGCATTTGAAGCAAACTGGTTTAAAAATTTGAGTGTGTTTTGTGGCATGTTATTTAGGGTGTCGTATAGGATAAGCATCACAATATGCAGGTCACAAAACTACAGTATAAACCATCTGGTAAACTACACATGTAACATTTGCCATTAAGAAAAGTTAAAAAAAATGAACATTTTTAATTTAAAAAATGATTTGGTGACTGGGTCAGAGTGAAGAGGAAAATGACTAAGGTAAATAATGTTCTTGCCTAAGTACCAGAATATGTTTTGTTACAAGACCATCATACTATTGACTTTTATTACTTAAGAGCAACAAATTCAACCATTCCCCTGAAGCATTCAAATTTAGTCCTCCTTTCTTTAAAAGGTATAAAAGGATAATCGTACCTGCTTTCTAGTTGGACCGTCTTTTGTGAAATATCCAAAAGAGAACCATTCAGGATACTTTAAGAAAGAAAAGTAACAAATTACTTTTTACTTTAACTTAATTGTAAATGCATTATAAAATACATTGAATTGATATTCATAGGCAATACACAATGCAATGCAATGGCTAGTAGAATATATTTTAAAATATATAGTTTGGAACTTACCTTAATTAGAAGATTTCTTCCAAAGCTAGTCTTGACAAAAAGCCAAAACAGCATGCCAGCAAACATTAACTTTATAACAGAGCCAACTCCACCAACAGCTGCAAAAGCACTGTACTGGACCTGTGGGACACAAACAGAAGCCAAGCTTTCTCTCATCTATTGGTTGGATTGTTAAACTCTCTGTGAACCTCTTATTCCTGACCCTTATGCAGCACCTACCATACACAGAACAAATGCCATTCCACCTAGGACTCTTCCTTACACAAGATCTATCACTAAAGCACCGTGAAATGAAAGGGAATTAATCTTGGTGTCTTTGCTAATTTCCAATATAGACAATTCAGACATGACTAAACTACTCTCAGGGTGATTGTCAAACAATTTCCCAATCCCCATTTCATTTCAATCCCCATGCATTTCAATTGACTAATCCAGCATTAATATATTCAAATAATAATTATAACAAGCTACAAAAACAGTCCCCACTGTATTCCAACAGTAGCGTAATCCAAACTTTAGTATTATTGTTTCCAGGGCTGCTTTGATTTAGCACTTGTTAATTACTGCATTTGTAACCAAACAGTGAGGCTTCCTGTCATTGTAAGGGAAAGATAGCATTCTGTTAAATATACATTTAAGGGAATCCGTAAACCCAAATCTACTCACATGACATGCTATTCAAAACAAGGACAATTTATTTTATACATTTAATGCGCTATATGTTTTCATCCAAGGTTTGTAAAGCCCTGCATGCTTACTTACAGGAGACTCTTTGAGATCTTCACACAGATAACGCTGGGTCCTTTTCACTACTGAGGGATCAGATCCCATGAAGGGAACTGCATATTGTTTAACCTCATCACTGTAGAATACGGCACCTCTGTAAACAAAGCCATCAGGCACATCAAATAATTATTTATGCAGACTAAAAATTGTTATGATTCATTTTTGTTTCAAATAATGAATATGAATATATAAATCAGAAACTATGTAAGACAGTAAATTGCACAGATTTGAAGAGCAGATATTTCTATTCTGGGATGCCACGATATTTAGAGGAGGGTACAAATGTCAACAGAATATTCCCAGCACCACAAATGTTTTGGGTCGGCCAATAAACATCAATTTGCAACTGACTTCTTGTTACCAGCTTGCAAAGTGCACTTTTAATAGAATTGCATTTTACATTAATTGTAAGAAAGCTCACTCTGTACCTTCGTTTCAGTTTTGCTCCAACAACTGGAAGGGGTTTGTGACCTAATTTCTTTCTCAAACTCCTGAGTTTATCTTGGTCTGCAAAACCATAGATAGCCGACTGCCAGGTTCCATCATGAATGGAGCCACCCTTTCAATAACAGAATGCAATTCTGAATACACATGCACTACACACACTTATAGGATCACAAATAAAAGGGCTATATTAGACTCACATAAAAAGTAAATGCAGCAGCTGGTTAATTCCTACTTAGTGCATACAGAAACACACAAATTAAGACTATACAGATGGTGGGGAATTTCAATTACATACAGTATCAAGAAATTAACCTACCTCAGGTCCAGTATTTACTGACAAGAAACTTTCAACTGCAGTCAGTGTCCCTGAAAAATAGACAATACACTGAATTCAGGCTTTGTAGGTTTTGGGTCAAGCTTCCAAGTGAAATTAAAAGTTTAAACCCATTTGAAAGTTTGCAGCTTTAAAGTTTCAAAAGAATACAACCTGCATTATTTTCAGTAAAGGGTAAAATAGTTTTCCACAAAAGGTGTACATTTTATGAATACCATGCATATTAAAAAAAAAAAAAACATTTTAATGTTTTTTTTTATTTTAATTCTAAACTTGTATTTACAGCTTAAGTCAGAATAGGAATTACAAAACAACACACACATTAATACAAGCAGGCAGTTGAAAGGATTAGTTCAGCTCCTTTGCAAATATGTGCTCCACTTAATTTTCTTTATTCATGATGACTGCTGACTATCCATTTTGTTATTTAAGATACTAAACTTCTCCAGATATTGAAATGGAGTGCACAGAAAGTAAAATGATGGAACAGAGTAACTATATTAACACATTAATATAGATGTGTTTTGCTAAGGTACATTGTTTTTTTTTTTTTTTAAGAGAAAAACACATTACCTTTGAATTGGTCTTTGGTGTAAAGCACACCCATATCTGCTGGAATGGAGTCAAAGCCACAACTTCCTATCACATACACCCCATTTTTGGCAGCCTGGCTGTTGTAGTTCAGCTGCATTCCCTCTAGAAACTGAACAGAAACCGTGCAATACTATATATTCAAGTGTATACAAGAGGGTTGTTTCTAATGACAGTGTGTATGTGCTTTGCTTTTACAACATGAAATGTTCATTATTGAAAACAAAACCATTGTAATCAAACCACAGTACTGTGGTCACTCCAGAGCAGGCAAGGTATTGTAGAAAATGAACTGACTATAGTTGTCACTGCAGTGCTATCCATGCTCAGTGAAGAGTATACTGTAGATCTTTCACAAACACTATATTGATGTTCACGTGTGCTTTCATGAAACACTAGTCTGATGACGTCACTGTAGCTTGAATGGTTTCGGAATTTAAAACTTTTGTTCACAATGGAGCCTGAAAGATGAACAGTGATAAAGCAGTTGGCACTCGCTACAAAACGAAAAAGGAAAATGTTCTTATACGTACCTGGGGCTCACCACTTATATCAATGCAGTGGGCTCCATTTTCAACACAGGCCTTAACCACAGGCTCGCCAAAAAACCTGTACTAATAATCAAAACAACAAAATATATTGTTTTACCCATTTTGAACTACACTGAAAATGGAAAACGGGTTGCATGCAGGTGTGTTCATCTGTTGCTGTTCTACACAAGGGAACCAAGAGTGTGTTGTTCTATTCCATAACTGGCCTTATTTGAAAAGAAGCGTTCTAATTATATTTGTTTATTACGTTTCTTTTAGCATTTCTAAATTATAATAATAATCTAGCATTGAGTGTTTAATTGACAGTTGATCATTGTTTTAGAAGAGTATAGATTTCTAGATATATAACCCTTATATTTCTCCAAAATAAGTACATACCTAAAGTAACCTTTCTATAAAGTCCTGTAGCACCAGCAAGCATACTGTACTTTCACAATCCAGTACTTTACTACTCTCTATAATCAGCTAAAATAAATGACTGCAATGCGATAGCTGGATGACAGTTACTGTTTACTGTGCTGTTGAACTTTGCATGAAGTGACTAGATCAGAGATGACGTTGCCATTCATTGAGTGCAGAGCTATTTTACATATGCAACAGGTTCATACACACAAGATTAGGATTAGCAGACTTTCAACAATGTCCAATATGGAAAACGTAACGCTTTTACACACCCATTTAAAATGCAAAACATTTATTCATTAGCGGGGATGTATTCGTTCAGTGATATTCACTACAAAGAAACCCTTATATACTTACTGGACCAACGCAGTTGAGAACAATAGCTGCCTGTTTGCTCATGGAAGCCAATGAGTCAGGATCACCAACATCAGCAACTATAATATCTACTTCTGACTTTAACTCTGGCTTACCTGGAAGCAAAACAAAAAACAAATGTAGACAATGGGTGATACCCAAGATTTGTTTTACAGGGTGCAAGACTGACTGGGTTAAGATTTATAGGCTTAAGGGAGGGTTGAGTCACCAACTTGTTTGCTACTTTGCAAAGAACAGCATCACAATAATTGTTGATTAAAGCCAAAACGTACACTATATAAAGACTATACAAAACATTAACAGCTAAAAAAAAAAAAAAAAAAAAAATCCCGTCAGCTCACTAAACGTTGACCCACATATTTTCCAACAGTAATTTGCTGTACGTAGTTGCCACACCTGGGATACACTTTGACCCTAGTGATGTCAATGTTCACCCTAGTACATTTCATCATGCCGCTGCTCACAGAGATGTAGTTCTTTTGCCCACTCACACATTTAACACAATCTAGTACTGCTACCGCCAAAATATGATTTTATAATTTTCATTAACTTGCAGGAGCTCTGTTGGTTCATAATCTGTGAGGTATGTATATTGCAAGAGGCCAGTTAGGTGCTGAACCAAAATGATATGATTACACCGACTGTACAATGTACGCAGTACGGTTTCGCACAACCCAATCCACAACACACCACTATGAGAGATCGGAGAAAATGCAAATAACTTTAAAACGTAGGGCTGCATATTAACAGCATTTTCAACGTTTCTCGCTTACTAATCAGAAAAAGGAAAACGCTAGCTGTGTTTACAATTGCCCAAAAGCTTAAACAATGCTGCATTTCACAATGATACTGAATTCTGCACGATTCGGCGTTTCACTCCCAAAGCCCGCTACCTTACCGAGGTTTCCTGCGGCTTGATCCAAAACTTGTTCGAGCTTCTGGCGGCTTCTCCCTGCTACGGCCCATTTTAGAGTTCCTTCTGGCCCTTCGGCTGAGTTCCGCGCCACCTCTTCAACCACAAACTGCCCAGTGAAACCAGAAGCTCCGAAGATAACCAGTTGATAAACACGGTTGGTGCTGCTTGTCGCCATGGTGATTAATTCTTCACTTCTGAATGCCACTCCAGCCCAGACAGTACAACACAGAAGACAAAGAGACGCCTTGCGTCAGAACGGTACAAATCAGATGAGCGCAGCGTCCTAGAACATTCGATTGCTAAAAATAAAAACATGCACACCAGAGACACCTAGCGACTATTTTTGAAATAACTATCTTACAATACTGTTAGTCGGGAATCCAGATAGCCTAATAGTGAATGAGTTGACACACTACAATTTGCAGGCCAGTGTTTTATTAAAGTTTATACCCTCAAGAATCAAGAGGCCTGCTTGGCTGGAACTCTTGGCCACTTTGAGAAAAAAATAAATAAAAAAGAAAATACTCTGAGCCTTATTTTGTAGCTAATTAGCTTTACTTTTGTTTCAACTGTGTTTCACTTAACAGGTAGGCTTGGTTTTGAAGGAATCTGTCAGTAAAAACATAACGTCAACTGCTATAGTAAAGGCCCCTCGGGTCTCCTCTTGTTTTGCCATTTTCCTGTATTTTCTTTTTTTCTGAAATTCCAAATTTGAGAACGTAATAGTCACTAAAATAACTTTTTTTAAACACTAAATTGCTACTATTTTAGCATCCAAAAGTGTGAAATAGCATTTTGAGGAATGAAATCATCAAATTAAAAAATATTTCTTCTTATTAAGAATTATTTCTACCTACACATTGATTCATGTCATTTAGCCTTTTCACACACACTCATTACTAAATACAGCTCCAAGACTTGATTTTAATTATCCTAATAGTGAATAACATAAAAAAGTCCAAACACCAATAATACCAAGGAATCATTTCCTGCTGTTACAACATCCAATCAAACCCATATTCATGTGGGTTTAAAGCATTTGGCAATGGGTGGGGTCATAACAGAACATTTTAAATAATAGCAGAAAACTTTTACAGAACATTTTAAATAGACAGGTAAAACATATATGTCATTAAAATATAATAGTGGAAACCAGGCTCTTGTGGACGACTTAGACTTATCGAACCTGTTATATCGTCAGTAGGGAAACCCAGTGCTGCCACTTATTGGCCAACACCTGGTTTGTCAAACTAGACTTTCCTAAAATTTGCCCATAATGGACATAAATTAAGGCAGTCAACCTACTGGTACAGGCTAGGTAATAAACAATAAACATTTTTGTTTAACAGTGAATAGGAAAAATAACAATTGTAAACTATTTACATGTTTTTCTTTAAGCTACATTATTTGATGTTGGGCAGTGGCTACCAAGGCATGTACTCAAAGTCCTACAAACACATTCCTCTCTTGTGGAAATTTTAGTTCAACAACACCTGTTAGGATCTGCAGCACACAAGCATGCAATGGTACATTTCACTTTTGCTTTTGCACATATGCAGTCTTTCAGGCATCTGCTTGTTTTGCATTTGCAATACTTTTTCATGACTTCCTTCGGCTTTGAGTCCTTAAGCATCATAAGGGGGTACCAACATGTCACGCACAATAAATCTACCAAAAGAAGCAGCATCAGGATAAGCTGAATCTGGATTGTGAGCATTTTGCTCACAACCGCCTGGTGAAGACTGCAAAGAAGATGGAGGTGGAAAGTATCCTGTGTTGGGGGCAGGTTCCTCTGGTCTCCTTTTGTGGTTGCAAAGAGGTGAGGACGGAGAGCATCTAGAATACCATCAAAGCCACACCTGTCACACAGTGCTACAAAAAAATGTCTTGCAGCTGCAATAATTTCTCCAGTCACATGCAGACTTTCAACGGGTTCACAATAACTAGTAAGTGGGATGAGATTCACAGCATCTTTAAGAGCAATTGTCAGAGCTTGCTTCTTCCCCCTTCTGTAGGGATAACTTATGGTATCACAACCACTTAAAATGTACAGTAGGCACTGAGGAGAATGGAGGAAATATGGAGGCATCCATGATGCTTTTTCTGGCAAGAACTGCTGCAATGTCATGACATGGTATAAACAAGTCCACCTTCTGTATCCATAATTGCTGCAGGCCTAGAATGTGCTGCAGTAGATGCACATACAGATGACATCAGTGTCAGTAGCTTGAACTATAGCTCTCCTGTAGTCTAGGTTTTGGACACAGTATGTAAGGTAAGAGAATATCCTTGTGTTTGCTTCTTCATGCTTCTCACACAAAAGTTCTGGCACTTGCATGACCTCTTCTGAAGCAAGCTGAACAGCTTATCCAGGATCGTTGAAAATGCCTCAAAGTATTGATTTAAATCCTTGAGACAGTTTCATATGCTGAACTAACCATGCTTCTCCTATGTAGAGGAGAAGATTTGATTTATTTTGGGGATTCTTGATAAAGCTCTTCCATTCAGGAATGACAGGAGAATTGCATGGCTCATACTCTTTCCCTGTGTCTTTTTTGTCCTTTCTCTCTCTCTCTCTCTTCACTTTTCAGACTTTCTGCTGGGCTAACATCATATCTATCCCAAATGAAATTGATGCAGTCACACAGTTTGGGCTTAAGGTGGAGTATTTTCTTTCGATACACACCCTGCAAGATGGTCGTTACTGGGATAGTTTGTTATTCATTGAAAATGGTTAGTTAGAAAAAGCCCCTAGCTCTGGCCTCGTTTATCAATACTTGAGGTGTTGCTGCTATAATTCATCATTTAGAGAAAAACTGGTGCTAGTGACCAGAAAGCATAGGTTTGTTTCTTAATTATAGAAAATGCAGTATGCAACTATAAGATAAAAACTATTTAGCATCAAGCAAGCTCTTCTCTTCAGGTCAAGAGGGACCCCATCTTTTTCTGTTCTCCTCTTCTCCCTCAAAAAGCAAGGCTGGTCGCAGGCATCCAGTATCGTGCATCACAGGTATGTGATGTACTGTAATGTACTGCAGCTCCATCAGTAAGCTCCCTACACTGCAGACATACCATGCTTCTCCAGTCTACTGGTTGTTTACACTAAAGGCAGGTCTGCCCTTTCCTTCGAAATAAGACACGGGCTCTCCTGAACTAACCTACAAACTCTTTTGAAATGGGCCCTGTCTTAGCTGGCACGCGTCACAATGACAAGAGAAGTTTGTTTATTGTTGGAATTTATCACTCTCAAAACAAATCTTGTGGAATGCAGGACAGTTATGGAAAGTCCTGTACTTATCCATACCAGTCTGCTCACATAAATACACTAATCTGGGCTCACCATGGGCATTTTAATGTCTCTAATATAATATGGACTTGCCTCCATATCTGCCACTTTCCACTCTGTGCTGTAATCACAGTCAGTGGGTATTTGCAACAAGAGATTAGATAAGGAGCCTACCTGAACACCAGTATTTATTTGATGTATTCTCTACAATGTGCCGGGCTCAAGGGGTTTGATGAGCTCTGTGACAACTTCTTAGCAAGTTTCATATAAAGAAAAAACACTTCATTTAGAGGTCACTATAGTGTTCTGTACATTAACATCACTGGAACACTAGTTTATCTGATATTATCAAAAAATGTCTTTTAGAGGCTTCATCACAAACAGATAACCGGTTCTCTGGAAATTAAAAGTGTGACAGGCTGTCGGACAGACAGAAAGATTCCATACAAACATACATCTCCTCATTGTAATATAACCCGCCTCTGACTGTCGCTGCAGGCTGTTGCTTACTATACAGGTCTTGTTTGTTTAACATACAGCATGTGCAGATCTTGAAGCTGCACTATCTGGTTGTACACTAGATTAAAATAATCTCTGTTTTCAGGTCTTGTTTTCTGATAGCCTTGCACTTTCATGGTCATTTCACCAGGAGATAAAACACTGCACCCACCCCTTTATGGCCTGCTTTCCTGTCAGTAACCAATCAGCTGATTCCCCCCCAATGACTGTCTTGTTTTGCAGCCAGTAACACGCTTGACCCAGAAGACACAGCTGAGCTCAAAAGGCCCAGGAAGAGCAAGCATAACACAATTCCTGCAATGCAAGACAATACGACATTTGTTTCAAAAGTGCACGTTGCAGGCCTACAAAAGTGACCAGAAGTGGAAGACAGGCCAGATTTCTGAAAGCACACAACAGTTTGAACAAGATATTATATACTAGCTAGCATAATAATTAAATGCTAGTAGTAGACAATGGGATCTACCAATACATCAATCCATTCTCTTCCTTTTGCCCAATAGGATGAGCTTTCCAGTAAAGCATTCATTCAAATGAAGCAGGAGGTACATATTGAACATGGCTGTGCTGGATGTTGCCATATGACTCCATGAAGACAAGGAGAGTTTGGGACAGTTCAGGCCTTTCAACTCATGTCACAATGCATTCTGGTACCTTTCACAGCAGGACTACACTTAACAGAATGCACTGGGGCTAACCTTAGCTATCCAGCAAGCATTCAAGCTCAGTGTCTTTTCCACAAAGACAGCGCTCACTTTATACCCTGTATTGTATACCATTCAGCTTCACCTAGCTGGAGGGAAGACAGTGTGAGAACATAACAGTGAGAGTGAAAAAAAAAAAATAGAAGTGAGATTTTCAAATCCACCAATACAATAAGAAAGCTAAACACTGTGGGGGGGAAAAAGTTCTTAGAATTCCCAAAGATAGAGACTTGACAGGTTTGTTGTTTTTGTGGAATGATGGAAAGTGTTAGGGTGAATTGTAGTATACTAGTGGTTTCGTCTTCTACAGGCGAACTAACTTCAGGATTGAATGACAGAACAAAATGAGTCACATTTGCAGAGTACTAATCGGACGATCCAGTTAAGTTTAGCTGAACAAGTAGACCGTTAGACCGAAAAACGAACCCATAGACCAGTATAGAAAACATAAACCAGGATCTAGATGATCTGAAAAAACATATTCTTTCGTTGTAGTGCAAATAGAATTACACCACCTTATTTTCCTCCTCATTAGAAAGTTTATTTACACGATTCCATTGTATTCCTTTTTAAATTCGACAGCACTGAAATAATATTCTATATCATTTAAAATGTAATTGGAATCCATCAATCTACACAATGCATATGCTGTAAAAGAGTGCACATTTGCAGTACAATCCATGCAACTCCATTGTGCGCTGCATATATGTTAATGATATACAGAAAAATCAATGCAAAGAAACAATACATTGCAATAATCTTTGGACCACTGGATCATATCAATAAAAACACATGGAACCGAGATATGCATCATGAACATTGCACTCACCAATAATAATTAAGATGATATTCTAGAAAACGAGCAGTGTATTTCAAAGATTGGTGCTACACCTGGCCAGAGAACCAGTAACTCGAGAGTGTGTGTGTCCTGATTTGCAGTTTTCAGCAAAGATGAAGCCACAGGAAGGAGCACTTGCAGCAATTGCTGGAGTAGGTATGATATATATAGATATAGATATAGATATATATAAAAATCATGTATCGTAGATTGGGTACAACCTTACCACAGAGGCAAATGAAGTAAAGCAATTGGAAAGCCTGCAGCTTTACTGGCAATAGGGTTTCACAGAATTTTGAAAAACAAAACAATACAATATCCATGATGCATGCAAATGCGTTCATAGTTTGAATCATTGTTACATAAAGGCCACAGACCTAAATATATACTGTACACTCTAAACATTATATTCATATTTAATATATAAACTCCAGTTCATAATTTACAGCACCAGGTAAATACCCATTTTAAAATCAAACCAAACTATTATGAAATACAGTAAACTGCTTCTTTTGCAAATAGTTTACCTAATTCTGAGACAAGAATATCGACTAGAGGAATTTCTGTGTTTGATTTATTTCAGCTAACTCCATTTCTGATTTCTTCTGTGCAGTTAATACATCTGCATCCATTTCCCTAATTGGTATCCTTTCACACAAAAAGCTTCTGAAACACTCTTCCTGCCCACCACAGCATAGACAATGTATCAGTACTGTAAAAAAAAAAAAAAATTGTGTCCACACTGATCTCACTCAAACACATTCTACAGTTAGGCTGCAGCTGCCCAATGACTAATTCCCCAGAAACACTGTTTGGTCAGGGATAGTCCTGGCTTGTCTCCTCAGAAAGAGAGAACACTCCAAACATTGAAAGTTATTTTAGCTAATGATTTAATTACACAAATCTTGCCTGAAGCACACTACATTTCTGCTATAACATGTGCTTCTTTCAAAACCTGAACTTGTGAGATCTACAGTGTAGTGGTCACAATAGGTATAGCCTTATTACTTAGCTATAAGTGCTTTAACTTTGCTGACAGCATCTTATATAGAGGCATATATAACACGCACACACACATAAACAAAAGATAACACTACAAGTTCCCATCCAAATCATTTCATTTATGTTCCATTGTTGAGCAATTACAACACATTAAAAAAAAATGTGGACAGCTATTAAAACGTGGTGATGCACGAGCTATGGGTACATGATACACAGTTGAGCTAATTAAACATTGCCAAAATAAAATCACAGGTATGCTGTTGACATCTAACACAGTATTCATGTTAACATATTTTAGTGGTAGGGACTAAATAACGGAGATAAAAATCATCGATTTTTTTTTTTTTTTTTTGTGGAACATTTAACACAACAGGTGAGAACCCAAAAAGTACACAAACTACACATCAATTCCAAACAGTACAATACAGGAACACATGCATCTCAATACAATTTTGATTGAAAAAGTATCATTTTTGATTATTTTTTTTAAATCTTTTCCATACAGCTCTTTATACTTAATAAATAGTTAAAACCACACAATTTGAAGAACTGAGTCAACTGATCCAGCCAGAGACATTAAAAAAAATCTATAAAGCTTCATATTCTGTTATTTTGCTTCATTTTAAATGGTGACTGTTTTGCTTTTTTTTTATTTTGATTATAGTTTCTGTTCACTGAAACAGCATATGCAGTGAAAGGCCTTTTTGGTTCTTTAAATTTAGTTTTTAAGTTGTGCGCCCGGAAAAAAAAAAAAAAAAAAAAAAAAAAACAAGGTTAGTGCATAACCTAAAGAAACATCAATACTATAAAAAGAATAAAAAAGAAACTGGAAATAAAACGAAGCCAGATCACCAACCAGGGAGGTAACTACAGTACTTGGAATACTAGAGCAAAATCCTATACTACAAACTGTGCATTTAGAACAATCGAACAGCCTGTCTAGCTACCGGGCCCCCACACCGCCAAACAAGTTTCAATGCCCAATGTTTAATATATTGCTTACCTATCCCATCTCAGTTACATTTTTAAAATTGAGAACTTACAAATCACTGCTGCCTAGAAACTGTTAATCAGTTAAAATCAGAGGTAGGACACAAAACCTGAAAAGATAAATATTTAAAAAAAAAAAAAAAAAAAAAAACAACTCAAACTTTTTTGTTTTCTTTTTTTAACAGTAATGAGACTTATAAAGACTTATGTTTAAAACTAAACATGTATATATATGTTTATTTCTTCAATACATTAAAACCAAACTTTCACCCATGGCAGTATGATGTAACCTTCTTGGACAGGCTGCTTAATCATCGGGCACGCTTCAGCATGTCCTGTTGCATGTAGGCAGCTAATCAGGAAATAGAGCAACAGGACAACAGCTTCTGTTTTGCAGCTATTGTGAAAAGGAGAGTGTTGAAGAATCGTCTTTCAAGTCCAGCACACCTCTTACTACTGGCGTCATGTATTTCACCACAAAGCTAATGCTTGATGCTCAAATTTACAGGACCCATCTGCTGTATTTCAGCCAGGTTGAGGTTTAAATGCGCTGAAGTAATGCTTTATGTTGGGTCCTTCTATGCAACCACTGTTCTGTGATTTAAT
Source organism: Polyodon spathula (assembly GCF_017654505.1). NCBI lineage: Eukaryota > Metazoa > Chordata > Actinopteri > Acipenseriformes > Polyodontidae > Polyodon > Polyodon spathula. The sequence continues at coordinate 6,721,325 of NC_054538.1, read as the reverse complement.
AGGAAGGGAGATGAGAAAAAGAATGAGTAAGAACAAGAGAGAGCATGCAGACGCATTCTGTTATGAGCCAGGGGAGAGCCAGCGTTTGAGGTCCTGGACCCTCTGCTGCATCTGGGTGAAGTAGAAGTCCATGTTGCTTGAAAAGTCTGTGCAAACGCTGGACTCCACATCCCCAAAGGTGCAGTACAAAGCAGTGCCGCCCACACTGATGAAAACCGTCACAACGCACAGCAGAACCAGCAGGAGGCAGGAGTCCATTCCCACTTCGTCTGCAGGGGCAAAAACAACATGAATCTGAGAACTGGGTCTGAGAACGGTATGAGTAATGCCTTCCATGGGTGGTGCCCTGAAACAGGTCATTCTTCATACTAATTACATGTATGACTTCGACAGGTTGCTACTACAGTAGTTCAATTGTGGTGTTGTGGTTAGGACTGGGATGCTGAGGGATCATTTTTTTTTTGTTTTTTTTACTCCAGGGTCTGAATAAAATACATAACGTAAAGAGTGTTTAAACAGAATCAGAAAACATGTTACTTTCAAATCACACACACAAAAAAAAAAAAAAAAAAACACAATACGGAATACCATTTCCATTACTTATCTAAAAAACCCTTTTACCATTAAAGAGTTTGATCACCTATACTCTGCCAGGATTGACAAAAGCTGGATTATTTTATTGCATTGTGCAGCCATAAGGAAATCACCCTAGACTGCATTAACCACCTATCTGTGGTTAAATATAATTAGCTGATGCAATCCAGGTAGATTATCTGGTATTGTAAAACACAGCTGTGGCTAATCCCAGAGGGGTATATTCATCAACAGAAAATAACTAAGAAAGTGGGCATATATATTTCATGAACTTGTATACAGGTGCAATGTTAAAAGACTAGCAGGTTAAAATGTATGTAAAACACAGTACAGGAAAGTAAAACTAGATTCAAGAGGAAAGGGGATTCTCCCTTACCCTGGTCGAGCATGTCGTCTGTCTCCTTGAATCGAACTCTCCGTTTCGCCCCTCGTTTCACCCTCACTGAAGGTACTTCTGCTCCATTAAGCGAGCCTCTTCTCTTCAGAATGGATACAAGGCCCTCTGCCGGGGTGATCTGTGGACAGGAGAGGTATATGTGAGTCGAAAAACTGGAGTCCACACACCCAGCTTCAATATAGAGTGCCGAGTGAAAATAAAACCGCTGTATAAGAACAAAAAATAGCACTTCTTTTTACAGCGTTACTTGTTGATAAAATGCAACTCATTTAAATTTGTGAAAGCATCTTTCAGTGGCAAAATCAAAGACGATCACCAGGATTTGTGCTTCCGATGACAACAGTGAAATTCTCTCTGAAATAAACTACAGCTACAACAAGTTGGTCCTGAACCACTGCACAATCCCTGTGTCATGTGTTCCACACTGTTTTCCACACTGCAGATGCTCACTCAGGCTTTGCTAGGGCTTAATTTGCCCTGGAAACTCTGCATTGATGTGTACTTAGATACAAAAATACTAATATACAACATTCATCTGTGCTGTATTTTAAACTGTTGTCTACTTTTCTTATATACAGTAAGTGAACACAGGGTGTAAAATAGGACTGCAAAACATTGCCAAATTGTGATTGAGAACTACAAAACTGCTGTGTGCCATGATATACAGTGTTAACTTGACTTACTGAGTATGTATAACTTAAGTTAGAAGAAAATAAATTCTCCACAACATCTCAGAAGAAAATCAGAACCTGTCCTATACTCATATTTGTGATCTATTCTATTATACAAAACAGTATGTACAGATTATATATAGTAATATATATGAATTGAGGGATATAGTACGCGGGTCTGGCAAGGTAATGCAAGATTTATTTCAATTGGATTGGATTGTGTAGAAAAGATTCAGTAAGAATTTCCTGCTAACAAGTTTTAATTACTTGTCTTACAAATACAAAAACTAAATGCTTAGTGCCTAACCCCAAGTCTTAAATAAAACAAGGTGGTTTATTTTGAATCCTACTTCTCTTTAAGAAGTCCACAGCTGTTTACTCCAACACAGAAATAACATGGAATTTCTAAGTACACATAGTTAAACGCTAACAGTACATTTACTGATTACAAGAATTCTGTACAGCTGGGTGGCAAAGAATTATAGCCGGGAGCACTTTTAACGGAAAAATAAACTGTGTTACCTTAAATATATAAATATATAATAAGACAAAGAATTTGAATAATAATAAAAAGGAACTGAATAAGTAAGGGATAAACACGACAAGGCGTCCATTATTCTGCTTTAACATACAATGGTAGTTGGGTTGGAGGCACGATTATATGTACTTTCACTTTGGAGAAAAATAGTCACTCAAACAAGGTTCTACTTGTTGTAAATATTAAACTGGGGGTTTTCAACGTTTACATTTATTGTAATTCATTAAAATGAATTAAGCCTCAGTGCTGGTCTCAATCTCTCATTAAACAGAGATGACATAACTCACAATGTTAGCCTTGTAAGTGACCAAGCATTTAGAAATGCCAATCATGTATTTTTGTGAAAAGATACAGAAAAGGAGGGCCTTGGAATGGCCGGTGTGCTATGCACAAGGGGGAGGATGTGTGGCAAAGATGATAGAAGCAGTCTAAAAAGGAGAAAAGTTGTAGTCAATGAAGGGAGCTGCAGGACTACAACTCCCAGAAATGTTAATTTGTTTTGTTTTACTGGTAAACAGCTTAGCCTTCCAGTTTTAGTTAGCAACTGAGAAAGTTTCAGTTAGCGCTCCAAGTAGAGTTAGGCTTTTGTTTTGGGTTTTGTTTAACATTGTTCATTGGAAATAAATAAAAGTTCACACAAGTGCTACAAAAACTACCGTTCTGTGTCTGTCTCGCTGGTGTTTAGGGTGAAAAGTAAGCCTCAGCCGGTAGGCTATGTGTTACAGTAGCAACATGCGTCTTTTTGGAAAGTCATGCAGCTTTTTTTCATGCGTCTGCGAACTGAAATTGCATAGGGTCGCATAATGTTGAAAACATTTGCTGCATGGTCGGAGTGAAGCTGCACAGCTTTCATAGCTGCCTGCGACTGACTTATGAACCAGCTCTTATTGTTAAAGACACAGTAGCATCTACAATACTGGCAGCTCTGGGTTTCTTAGCTGTGGTGACAGCCACTTGGCCAGGTGCCTCATCTGGCTGAAAAGGCCTGGGGAGAACCCTGATTAAATCTCTCAGGCCACCAATTTGTATTGGCTAAAGAAAACATTACAGCCCCCACTCTTCCCCTTTTTGCTTTTATTTCTGTAAGAAAGTACAGGGTCATGTTCATAAATCTCAAGAATACTACAGCCCTTCTGAAATGGAAAACCAATCAATGATACAAAGGGCTTTAAGTTTAAGAGATGCTATTTTTTCCCTTGAGATATCACTTAATATACAGTTAGTACCAATAAGCCTACTTAAATGTCACGTGACATGTTGCCTTGAGGAGAGAATGAGTTGATCTCCACTAAAAGGCTCTTAAGAGCCATTGCTGTGCTCGTCCTTAATTGTAAGTAACTGCAGTGTTTGATGTTTCCATTCTGTCTCTCATTGAGATTCACAATGAAAGGAGCTGTAACAGAGATAAGAAAAACTATGGCTGCACTGTAGCATTTAGAGACATGCACAAAATGTTACAACACAAGTGGATATATTCAACTGATCTAAGCAGTGGAATTTCTAAATACTAGTCTTTTAAATCACTGAAAGAAGGTGTGGTAGGACAAAACCAATGAGCAAGCAGTAAATCTCTTATGCGGGGTTAGAAAAGAGGTGATTTTTTTTACTGGATCTGTATTATTTCTTTTGACACCAATATTATATAAATAAATGAAAATCTGAAAGCACAGGCACAGCAAAGCAAGATGTATTCTACTGTCACAGCCACACAGACTATTGTGTTTTAATTCATTACAGATCTTCCTTTCTTCTTTGGTTAAGCTTCCGAGTACAGCCTCTGTATGAAGCTGTGACTCACACATTTCTAGTACTGTTTGAAATTCCTGCAGAGCCAGCTTTGGCACAAAGGGAATAAGAGTGCAAAGAAAGATGTCACAGTGAGAATGAGTGTGCTGGCAGCTTACAGGCAACGCTCTGTGTAGAATGAATGGGGACAACAGAGTCTGAAATACAAATGTTAAAATAAGAATTTTTAAATAAAAATTAACCAATGAGTCCTTTTTGAAGTTGGATTTACTAGAAGAGCCAGGCTGGATTTTTTTTCTTCCATGTATGCAGTACTGTACACTGCGCAACATCATTACTGCTCCCTGGTGCAAAACTACATTTTGAGGCCTAATTCAAGAGTGCAATTAAATGAACTCTATCTGCCAAAACATGCTTGTGGGAATCATCACTTTTAAAAGAGCAAATGTGCAGCAATATCCATTGTTACAAGTATTTCACTGGTTTTCTTATTGTATTTTATTGCTTTTCGCCATCTTCTCAAAACCCACTTATTCAATCTATTTGTAAATTCTTGTTTATATCTCTATGGATTTTTTAAATTTATAATAGTTTTGTATATATGTGGTTGTTTCGCATTTTTATTGCCTGTAATTTCTAAACTTTTATATTTTATTAACTTTTCTGTAAGTCGCTTTGGATAAAAGCTAAAGTGTTATACCTTTTACAAAATAAGAACTATAGTATGAAACTTGGATCTACATTCACTATGGACATGTATAAAATGTGACACATACTGTAGGCTATACAGCCTTTTGCTGATGATCTGTACCCCCCACCCCCCCCCGTTTGTGGATAATAAATATTGCTTCACTTTGCTCTGTTTGTTTTACAAATCTACAGTATATTCTCAAAATGATTTTTCCAAGTCAATGGAATTCAGCACTTAATCTTACTGACAAAATGGCAAAGTGCATCAGATAAGGCATTCAATATTTAGAAAATCCATTTCTACAAGGCACTCCTATGTGTCTTAGTGCTTCCCCAAGAAAAAACGAATTACAGAAGTGTCCAGTGATACTAGACAATCACTATTTTGTTTTCAAAAATGGAAATCATTTTAAAAAGAAATAATTTGAAAACATTTCCTTAAAAAAAAAAAAAAAAGCATTACAAGCAACCCTAGAAATGTATAAAAAATAAAAACCTTAAATAACTGAACTAGCTGAAAGTTTGTACTGTTTCTTTCAAATGTGATGTTGCTATGTTTAGCATATAAAACGAGAACCAAGTGAAACATGTACACCTCACATTTCTGCAAGTCTGGTGCGATTTAACTACAGTGTTCTTCAGAGGGTGGTATAATGTCAGGAAAATGCCTTGGAATTTAATAGCTCACTTAAAAAAAAAAAAAAATTACTCAAATTTAGCAAGAGTATATTTTAGCAAAGATAAGTAGCTTTGGCATTCAAATTCGAGACTGTACTTTCAATTGTAACTTAAATGTGATGTTTATATAACAAAAGTCTATGATCCCTAATACTTTAGCTGCCAGGACAAACACACGCACACGCACTTGTTATTGTTGTGTGCAGCTCACTTCCAGCTGATTTTTGTCTTCTGTTTTTAGTGTACGTATATAATATGCTCTTGAATAGTTTTTCATGCAAAGCATTGTAGGTTTCTCCTTTCAAAAGATAATTTCTTTCTTTTTTTTTTTTTTTTTTTTTGACAAAAGCAAAACCTCCAAATGGTTTATTTGCAGTTTTACCATTTTTTCATTAGGTTTGCTGTTTTCAGTTTAAAGTATGCAACATAGGGCGTACCACAGTTTGCCAGCCTGACCTGCATTAGAAAATGGGCTCTCTATAAATGCTGGTTAACCGTCCTACGTTGTTGAAATACCCAACTGATCACTTAATGCTTTTTACAGAAGAGTTACATGTTGTAAATGACTGTAGTGACCTTGGTTATGGGGCCTGAGTTTTAAATAAATACAAATCATTGTATTTATTTTTTAAGCCTTGTATAACGCAGGAGGCTTTCTAAACATAATCTTGTTAATAAAATGTACAAAACCTGGCACAGAAAGTCTATCAGGTGGGCAACAAAGTATTATTAATGGAGCCTCCCTTCCAAACTCTATTCACGTGCTTATAATGGAAGAATGAAATCTTGCAGCACCCACGTTCTGCTTATTTGCTCTGCATGCTTGGACATCCTTGCAAATATCAGCAGGGTGTGCTGCGTTTGTGTAAGTTCACAAAAATACATATTCCGAATGAATGGCCTATGTACGTGTGCTGTGTGTACAAAACAGGGAACTTCTCTGGACTACTATACAAGGGTCTGTAAAAGACTACAAAAACAATGCAATGACAAGCTCGAGTGCCATTAGTTTTAGCTCATGCTGTTTCATACACCAACTTAAACGGCTGCCAAGTCTACTGCAACTGTTTTATTTTGTATGTTTCCACACAACAGTTTATGCCATAGTCAGTATATATCCAAGGACGAGTATATCACCAGCATGAATCTGTCAATGCAATCACCCTTATGCTTTGATTTGAATCACGGTAGCACAACAGTGTAACCAATACACTGATTACCATGGCAACAAAGAACAAACATACACTTGCTGGCAGTAGTCAGGGGCTACAGTAAACAGAGTTGGTTACGCTGCTACTTTCTAAGACATACTGAATAAATAATAGGGAGAAGTAAATATTTATTTCAAAACAATTGACAGCATTTCTTTTAGGATGTACTTTTACATTTAAAAGTTTATGCCACCCTACCAAAATCTACGATAAACAGGAATTATCTCAAACAAGTTGAGCAAAGTGAAGCAATAATTATGGCCACTACAGTATAATGGTGAGTGAAAGGTAAAAGGGCAAGGATTAAACCTATGTTAGTGATCACATTTCTACATGATTTGTCCCATTTGAGAGCCCTAGACACTAGGGATTCGTGGAATGTTACTCACCTCCTCAATCTCTATCCTCTTAGCGAGGTCATCCAGGGAGGGCACACTGTCATCCAGACCCCACACATCCAGGAAGCCATGGGGGGACGTGTCTAGCTCAGATTCAGCCACAGATCCGCTCGTGGAAGAGGCAACATCCCTGTCAGGAGAGCCTTTCTTCTCCACCTCCTCTGCTCTCCCCGAGGCCTTCAAGCCTTTCTCGCTCTCCAAGTCTGCTTCCCCTTCCTCCAGACCCAGTTCCTCCTCCTCCTCCTCCTCCTCCTTCTCCTTCTCCTTCTCCTCCTCCTCCTCACCCCCTCCCTGTCCTTCTAGCTCCCCCAGCTCACTCATGTGCTCTGACTGGAGTGCTTCATTCCCTGCTGCTGTGATGTTACAGTCGTCCCTTGCCTCTTCTCCAGGAGGTGACGACAACAAACCTTTGCCTTTCACCTTTACCTCTTCTCCCAGGTGATTTCCTTCACCAGCCTGCTCCCCACTGGCAGAGGAGTCATATTGTACACCGCCTGCTTGCTGTACTGGACTGGCTTGCCCGGGAAGAAGCTTCTTTTGTGCTGTGTCAAGCAACTGTGTATTCCTGGACGGCAGCAGCTCCTCCTCCTCCTCCCCATCCCGCTCCCCCTGCTGCTCTGAGGTTTCTGCATCTGTCAGCATGTCTTCAGGGAGCTGCTCTGCCTCTGCTGCTGGCTGGAAACAGCTGCCCTCCCCACAAGTGCTCTTAGTAAACAAAGAGTCAGTGTAGGGTTGGCCAAGTGGCCCAGAAGCCTGAGGTGATCTTGTGCCCGATGGCTCCCTCTGGTGGCTGCCCACAAGCTCACTTCTGCCAGTCTCGCTCCCAGAAACAGATCCTCCGTCCGACATGCTCTCCTGTTTGCCTTCTTTTTCCTCCCTCGGTGCTTCTGTGTCAGGTCCGCTGCCTGATAAGGGAAGAAACAAATATACAATTAGTACAGACTCATCACAACAGACCTAACAGGCTTGAGGTGCTTTGAGATTCATTTGCTTTTTTTTTTAAATCATGTCTCACTTCATTTAATAATACCTTGTAAAGTGGATTCGTTCTTCAATGAGCACATTTTTTTTTTCATGTAAACATTTCCCGCGGCACTCAAAAGATAAAAACAACAAGGATATCTTTAGCTGCTTATTTCATCTTCCTAAATAGCAACTGTTTCTGGACCTGCACTATCCGCTATAAAAGAAATGCTATAGTAAACATTCACTAACATGCTGAAGACTGGGACAGACAGCACACACACACACACCTACACTTGCATGCTGTGCAAAGTTCTCCTACAGAATTAAACTTGAACTACATTCCTAATTACATTTAAAACACTGCAAAACGTTTGTGAGGGTAATAGATATATATCTATATGCACCTTTCACGCAGTATCTCTAAGGAAGGCATATGCATTTAAACCACAGTAAAGTTACTTTTTCAGTCTGTGTTATAGCAAATAAAATCATCTGAAAGCTCGTTGTTCTATGCAGATTTCCAATCAAACTTCCAGATACAGAAGGTCAAGTAGCAAAAATGTGAGCAAACGTACGAAGAAATCTTTTCATTTACTGTAACGTGCAAATAAGCTGCTCCTCCTGGAAGTTATTTTGAACTCCCCCCTAAACAGGGAAACAGAGCTATCATTAATATATAAAATAGATTATCATACATTATGATACTGAGTTCACAAGAAGGCCGTGTACTGTACGTACAACTATTCATATTCTTGAGTCTGAACAGTACTGGGACTGCAGATCACTACAGTACACAATGAGAAGTGTCATAAAACTGGTGTCACTCCTGTACCTACCAGCAGGGGGACAGGACCGCTTTAGAAATGAGAAGATAACCACCAACCCTGCATATCTACATTTTTAATACAAACAACCCCTATAGTGGTTTAGCATTTACTATTGCCACACCCCAATATTAAATGCAGGCCAGGGATTATAGGGTATGCATGTCCCTTTAATAAATGTTACAGAACAAACACCCTTGTCTGTATTCCACCTGTCTGACACTGAGCTGAGAACCCCCATGTTAGTGAATAGCTGTGCAGACAGATGGCTGTCCTGGAATGAATACAGCATCATGCATGTATGTGAAAGTGAAACCACACAAACAGCATGTCACGAACTGGAGGTAACAGACACTCCCCTGCTCTCCCAGCTGATAAAGCTCAGTGGCTTTCCTGCACCCTGCACACACAATGCTTTCAAGTCATGCATTAGGCAATGTGCAGAAGGAATTGGTACAGTACACATACATAGCAACTAAAAAGCCCGGACCCTGGTGACCAATTCAAAATCACAACCTTTGACAAGTAGCTATGACACTTAAAACCTTTAACATCTAGCAGGCTATCACAAATCTTCCAATGGCTCTGTTGTAATGTCATGCATCCATAACAAACCATTCAGTCAAACTGAAGTAAAACGAAAAGAAACTATGTCAAGTAGACAAACCGTCTGTCTTAATTAAACCCATGGATTTTGCTGAAAAAGCCAACTTGAATGTGCCTTAGATCAACACTCTTATGCAAACTAAACACTTATTTTTTTTCAGTCTAAACAGTTAGAGAGGTTTATTGCAAGTGAAACGCACTGGGACATAAACTAGCATAATGGGAACCCACAACTGGCAGGTTTAAAAATGCAGACAAGATCACAACAATCTGAACACTGAAAAGCAGCAAAACTGCACATAACGTATCTCAATAAATCTACTATCTGCAGGTTGCATCGTACACCTACGAAAATACTTCCCTCTCAGCACAACACACAGATGTACCTGAACTGCATGTAGTGGCTTTAGGGTCGGGTTTCCCCTGCTCTCCAGCTTTCTTCAAAGGAATAAGGCTGTTTTTCAATGCATTCTCAGTTGTAACAGGCTGAAAAGAAATTTAGGACATTACCTCCAGAACAAAGAGTGAAACTAAGAAGCAGTGCATGGAAAGAGCCCAGCATGAGCTGGTTTGAAATCTAGCACTTTCTTACCTTTTCAGCAGTAAGAGTCGGCCTGTGGAAAATAAAGGAAAAAAATAAGAAAGTTTTGCTGATTGTAAATACTATATACTAGTTTTATTACACATAAACTGTGTTTACTTCCTCTTATACATTGTGCAAAATGGAAAGAGCGATTAAGGCTGTAGTCTGTCCACACTCTAATTTTAACTACGCACTTTTCCCCATGTTGAAACTTTATCTCTAGTCTCAAATTGCTCGAAGCACAGCAACGAAGCATATGCTTGAACCTTAATCTGCAACTATTAGACCCCGCTGATTACACTCAGGCCTGGTAGATGTGGAAGCTCCTCGTGGCGACCCGAACACACAAATTACTGAAGTGAGTGTAATGAATGGAGTGAGTGTGTGCATTCTCCAGTGCAGTGCATAGGTTTGAATGCATCACTTAGACTGTAATGCTGGTTATTTAATTATAAACAGCTAACCATGATGAATATACAGTACACACATAAATCCAGAACTCATGAATAAGTAAGCCACCATGGCCTACACATTCTGACATTCAAGAACAGCCATTAGCAAGTTTTATCACAAATGGCAGGCCGATATATTTAAAAAATGTACCATAAATCTGTACAGAATGCACATTATGTCTAAATGAATGTATTATAAGTGCCTCAACTGAAGACAGTACTAGTTGCCTTTGATGCAGCACCCATGGAGGATAAGAATGGAGGGGTACCAGGAATATTCTCCTATAGACCTCACGTTTCTGAAGGATTCCCTCTTACCTTCGGTGTGTCATGCAGAGCTTCGTCAGCGTTGCCAGTTCCTGAGCTTCCAGAGTTTTCAGAGAGTTTCTGAAGGGCTTGGTCTCCTGAGACAGGGCTACTTTCCTTCTGGATTCTAAAACCACCAGAGAGGGCATTAAGACATACAGCAGGCTGTTTGAAAGCCAACAAAAAAAAAAAAAAAACACCCAAAAACACTGCTCCTCTGTGTCATTGGAGGGGTTGCTTTGCATCTGTTTTCTGCAAGCTGATCCATCAACAGTCATTGACAGCCCTGCATTCAACAACTGGGCTGCCAGGCCATTACAGTGCTGTCAGGCTTACAGTATATGCACCACCATGTGGAGGAAAGCCTGTCAGGATTTCAACAGCACATCTCAATCCTGGTATACCGTTTTATGGAAATTACCGATAGTCGCAAATGCCACTCTGTGAAGAAGAAAAAGGATGTCCTCGCATTGTAATGGAATAGTAAATCATCCAGGTCTCTGAATTCCTGGTGGATCCACAGCTTTCGTGGAAGCATTAAGCATTCTAACAGCAAAATGATCAAACGATCACACCAGCCATTCAAATCAGAGCCTAGGCATGCAGTGTAGCAGCAAACAATCAAAAGCCTTGACCAGGCCAGAACTCTGCAACAGAAAGCAGGAGAGAATAAATAGTTCTCGGGTTAAAGGATTAATCTCATGCATGGCACAAGACTTCTGGTGGGCAAGTAGTTTTTTTATAATTTGGTTTTACAAAAGCCTCAACAAAATGAACCAGGGCATTTCAAATGTTCACAAATGATAATAAAATGATCAGCGAGTTCTAATACCTTTAAAATGTATGTATAATGAATCTTTAAAATAAACCTAATGTAATTCTGTAAGATGCCACGTAGGTATCTTTAAACATGCACATATGTTTGATCATCACAAAGTCTTGGGCTTGCCAGTACTCTGATATAGATAACTCAATGCAACAATTAGATACTCATAAAACAACCCATTAGTGACAACTGGTCAAACTTATTACAAAAGCAGAAATCTCTTTACTCGGATACCTGTAGATGACATATGGATGAAACATGGCAGCTGCCTCTATGGTACATACCCCACTGCTTCTGAACAGCTGACAAATTAGACAGCAGCTGCTCATGGTACAGTCTTTCCAGCTGGATGAACTGGACAGCTTTTTCATCTGGAAGGGTTGTTAAAGAAAATTAATGGAAAGCAGAGTGTTTTGCATCATACAGCAGGCCAGGGCAAGGTTGGGGTGACCCGGTAGTGCATTTGTGAATGGTACACAATGTTCAGCAATGTTCTGCTGTACACAACCACACACAGGGTGTTCACTGAAACCAGCTTACTGGAAGTACAGAGACTGCATAAACAAACGCTCGCCTCATGGTGCTTTCGAGTCAACGTTTTTAAAGAAAGAACTGTTCTGACAGAACACATGTTTAATGAAGAATGCAAGCCTTGACCCAGCTAGTTTCAGACACAAAATAGCAGCTGAAAAAAATGTCGAACCATTTCACATTTTTCTAAACAAAGTAAGGATACAATCATGTTCTTGGAAGTAGGTCTCAGCTATCTGGAAAAAAAAAAAAAAAAGACTGGCCTGAATAGATGTTTTAAATAATGTTACTACCCTGACAATACAGTACTCCAATTCATTCATGTATTACCTAAATAAGCTCCAGCAAGAATTGCACATGGCATATGGTTTTGCTTAGTCAGTATTAATTGCCAGCTGAAGAAACACAATGTGTATCATTTTAAGACTACAACTATGAACACCATGTTTAAAAGCATGCAATCACAAAACCCATTCTACATACAGTACATACATACTACAGATATGTTACTATTACACACGTATGGCTACCACCTTTGCAGAAGCAGCAAAGCAGTTGTCATTCTTGTGACAAACAGTGGAACTGTCAGAACTCAGCCGTAGCATTTCTATTACAGTGGAAGTCTGAACCAAATGGTGGCCCTTGCTTTGCTGCATTGTTGCCAATAGCAATAACCGTACATTTAAATAAATCCTAAGTACCATGCTCAAGCCCCCGCAGCATAGCAAAGGGCCATTGATGAGGCTTCACACACAATAGGGTCCCTTTGAAGAAACACAGGAGGGACGACGGGAATGGAGTTGGTAAACAGATTTCTGCTCTTGCATTAATCTGGGAGTGGCACTTGAAAGCTTGGTGGATGTGGTACACATTAGCATCACAAACGTATATGGAAAACAAACAGAGTATTTTCTTTCTTTTTTCTTTAGCTGTGACTCTAATGGAACTGCTGCCAGTCCACAAGGCACCCAAGAAAAAATACACAAAAAGCACAAATAATAAAATGAGGTACATGTTACAATATCACATACAGAAAAAATCTAAACGTGTTACAAGGGGGGTCATGATGCATTAAACCTGCAGACAAGGGCAACATACAGTATAGGGAGAAGTAAATTATGTGCTACAGTGCAACAAATCACAGGAACATTCAGCACTGCACAAGATGCACCTGTTTCGAACAATGAGCTGGAAGCTACGCATTTGTGTCTGTCAGTGTATGAAACAAAGTAAAGTCTTCTACTTGTTACCAGCTTTGAGATTTGCAGAGATTGAATTGGGTCGCCTTGTCCCAACCCAATCCCAGCTCTCCCAAAAATAATCAAGACTATTTCACTTTCCACCCTTAGCTATTAGAAGATTGCAACCCATGCTGATGTAATCTTTTCCCAAGAAATGTATCATGTGGAAATAAAATAACTCCCAACAGAACAGATCTGGGGCATTCCATCAGCACAGCAGGTTGCAATCTTGAGTCACTGTTTGGATGAAAGCAGGTGTATTGAGTGGTCCATAGAGAAAACAACGCACATAGAATTGCAGGTCTCTATCACCCGTAATTCCAGATCTGTCGTAGGGGTCACGCTGCTTTGTCCTAATCAAGTTTCACCTCTATTGAGAAGCGACTCTTTATATGTAAAATTGGAAAGGGCATTGCCAGGGACATGCATAATCTGTTCAAAATTGAAGATAATGTTTAAGGAGGGTTTAGTTGAGACCACCAAATTAATTTGAGGAAAAAAAGTCTTTACTGCTTTTTGTGTCCCCATAGATGGTGAGCATACAGTAATTCCAGGTTTTAAAAAAAAGAAAACTGAATTAATTCACTGGAGAAAAAGCACTGCCAACCCCCATGAAAACCTAGAGGTTATTAGTTTGAATGCAGTTTGCAGAACTGGAATTCTTTCGTCTACTGCAAGGTTAACAAACAATAATGTTAAAACGCAAGTACTATAATAAAGCAATCTTGTAAATCAAGTTACATGTTACATTTTTATGACTCTACGCACACTCCTCACCCCCCCTCCCCCCCAAGGGATAGAGGTGGTACAGATTGACAGATGTTCCCATATCTCTCCAGAATTACAGAAGGTTGGACTCGCACCTAAATATATTTTTTCATTTTTTTGTCCAACCCCTGTGCACGTGGCTTGTGTTTCATGCCTGTGTAATAAATACATCTTTACAACAGCGACGTGTTCAGAAGCATGGCTATATATGGCATTCAAACACTTTTTTTTTGTTTGTTTACATTTTTTGATTACTTAAAAGGTACACTTTCTGAAACATGGGGCTTAAGAACTGTCTGCAATTTTAAAAAGTGCCCTTTATTCTGTACTACAAGACGCTCGTTAACGATCCGTTAATAATAATATATACAAAAAAAACAAGTCAAAGGAGGAGTGCCAGTAATCTGAAAGGAAATTCTATTTATGCCAGTTTACACCATATGAACAAATATATTTACTCTCAAAGTGAACTTGCTCAGAATTTTTTCAACTTTTTCACCAGTGGAGGCACTGTAAAGACTATCTTCAGTAGCCTCAATTCATAAAAACATGCCTTCTTCAGTCACTGCCAGGCCAATTGTGTAGCTAAGCAGAGGCTGCTAAAGAGCAGGCCATACCAAGTGGCACTGCTGAACTAAACTGGATGAGTAGATGAACAAAGACGATAATACTGTATAGGTGTTAAATACTTACTGTATCTCCATAATATTCCTTACTGTCACAATCTCTATCCACTGTGGGGATAATATCGAAGAAACAAGACACAATAATCATGAATTCATGCATTAACCCCTTTTCGGCCAAGCCTTTGTCAGATGTCACCACACAGCCTAGCCTTTTATGACCGCTTTTAGCTACAGTGTCTTTACTATATATATATAAACATTTAGTTCAGAAAAGGGAATGAATCATTGTACAAAATCTACACATCTTTCAAAGCCCTCATGCTGTTCAGGACCAGTTTCCGTTTGACTGTGTGTTTTTGGTTGTGGCATACACTTTCCAGTACCTGGTGGAGACACTGTGGCAGCACGCTGGAGTCACTCTGTTCCATCCCACCTTGGAGCAAAGAGAATAGCGACTGCAGGAGACACGTTTTTTCAATTTTCTGTTGACAGCGGGCAGACCCCTCCAGGACATCCCCGTCCCCGTCCTCGTCCCCCTCCTCCTCCTCGCCAGGCCCCTGACAACCATTAGAGATGCTGTCTAAAGCCACTGCTGTGCAGGCTTCAGAAACCTCTCCTGCAGGTGCAAAACAACAGCAAGCGATGACACTGGGACTCTGAATACAAGAAAGGCCTTCAGGAACCTCTCCAGTTGGAAATACAATTAAAAGTGGCATTATTAGGCCATAATTATTATGGATTAGTCATTTAACAGATTCTTTTATCCAAAGCGACTTACAGACTAGGGGGTGAACTATGCATCACAGAGTCACTTACAACAGGACCTCGGTTTTACTTCTCATCCAATATACCTGTCAAATGTAATTTCTGCCATACAGCATGTAGTATCACTACATCAGATAATATCAATGCTATAATGCAGCATGTTGTAAAATAATTATGAGAGAATGCTTGGATCATGGTAAAATCGCACATGGCTTGCACTGTGTGATTAGGAAAGGCATGAGTCGTGCGGGTGTGATTTTGAAAATCGGGTTAGCAGATTTTAGAGAAGCTATTAGAGATTAGTCAATTGAACAACAAGTCACACATTTCTCTTCGTCTTAATGTTTCATGACCAATGCAAAGAATCAAACAGTCTTTTGAATTGAGGCTGTACTGTATGTGTGCACAATAGAATATCATTGTCCCAAATGTACAATCTGTGCCTGAAAGAGCAATACAGTAAAAATAATATTGTTTAAACTTGCACATGCTGTTGCACTGTTACTGTAAACTGTGTATATGGCTATGTACCCCAAGCTTCTGGAACATACTTTACATTCCCTTACTTCTCAGCTGAGCAATGCTCTTGGTTCAGACTTAGGTTTTCACAGATAATTGTGTATTTTGATCTAGAAATAATTTACTGCTGTAACTGAAGCAGCAATAGAAGCCACTGTAGGTTTACCACAGTACAAGCAAGTACATTTTTTATTAACTGAAAAATAAATGTCTTTATTCTGTCGCTAATCTCAGGCAACTTGTGGGCTGGCAGGGGATATGCCCACACCCTCACTGAATGCAGAGAAAGAAAGTAGGAACCTTCACCTAATTAAAGAGCCAATATCCTTCAGTGTTATATGCATTTTTTTTTTTTTTTTTTAATTCTGAACAATGCTACCTTACTTGAAAAACATGTCTTGTTTTGACATACTCTTTTGTTTTTCCCTCTGCGCTCAGGTCACAACCAAAGCAGACTTGAAAACACACCCAGGTCTTGGGATTCATTTATACAGTTTCCACTGCAGGATGCATTTCACAAAAAAATATAAACTTCTATTTTAATGGTGGCTAAAAATACAACAGTAAAACTAAAACCGATAGTCTATTGTGTTTCCAAGGAGACACCTATTGCCAGTAGGAGTTTGTATTGCTTGGTGTCGTCAGGGAAACACAACTGCTGGTGATGTCTTGCAACCTGTAGCTGCTGTTTTTAATTTAGCTCAAGGGAACTCTCGAGTGAGAATGGGTGACTCCATTTCATCAGGGTGAACCAAGCTAAAATCGAGTTGGTCGAAGGTGATCATAATCCTGAAAAACTACTGAATGTGATTTCAATTTATGCAAGATGATAGGAAATGACGCATCGACGCCCAGTACATCTTGTTGTAACGTCTATAGACACGATACTGGCTCTTTCAGGTAGACCGGGGAAAGCATTTGAGATACTACACAAAGCAAGTCTTCATTAACTGTGTTAAAGCTGCAGTTTCTGCAATATGCAAGGTTTAAACATTAAGCAAAATACACAGTTGTTTCAAAGTTTAGAAATAGCAAGAATGAAGATAAACGATTATGATACATGTTGAAATTAAAATAAATATTTACATAAATATACTACTTACTATAACACCCACAGAAAGATTAAAGCATTTGACTAACAACAGGAGGAATGTGTAATTTCAAACCCATTCAGTCCTTTTTGAGCATGTGCTGTCTGTTTACAGAGCTGTTTTAATTCTCTGTGCTAATAATGTGTAAAGATGTAAAGACAGAATGAGGTGATCTTTTTGCCAACATACTATATGCACAGTAACATACCTGTTGAGGTTTAAAGACAGTGACATAAATGCTGTACTAAAACATACGGTACATCCCTTAAACCAAATGATACTATCAGTAAGGTAAAGCTTATACTATAGACTTGATGCACTGGTATAGGTGACATGACCACATTTTATGTCTTGAAGCACATGAACTTCAATTGGTGTTTTAAGTAAAGCGATCCTCTCACAACAGAGACAGAGAGACAGAAATAAAACACTACCTGACAATTCTGCCTTCATGCCCTTTTTGTGTTTTCCATTCCTTTTTGGGCATGTCCCTTTTCCCTTGACCCCCTCGCTGTTGGCACTCGGGCTATCGCTGCAGTTCGCTGCCTTGTTATTTTTGAGGCCCTGTGCCAGGCCTCTGGAATCCCCAGTCTTGCTGTGTGGCTCTGCCTCGTTGTTGTTGACACAGTCTTGCTGGCCCTGTTGGTGCCCGCTCACCAAGCCTTGGATTTGGTTCTTGTTCTCATCAGAGGCCGGTGTGGTTGTCCAGAGGGATCCTATGTCCACACTATTCTCAGGGTCCATTGCCCCTTTCATCTGCTTTGCCACCTCATTTCTTTGCGTTTCCTCTTCATCCATTAGAGCTCTGAACTTTGGATCATGAAAGGAGAGATGAGTTCCGTTCTCACTTCTAAAAAAAAAAGATATTAAAAAAACAAAAAAAAAAACATTCAATTATTTTGAGTAGCATTCTACAAACAGTGTGGCTGTAAGAAAACATTTGCAATACAAATGGATTAAGTTTGAATGTGACCTACTCAAACCTTTGTTTTGGGGCTTTTTGGGGCGTTTTACGGAAATGCAAAATATGTCAATGCAGCAATTAATTTACATTGGCACCAAAAGGCATTCAGTTATCCGAAGTTTCAATATCTCCAGTTTTACATTGCCTATTATTTTAGTTTAACCAGTGTATTAAAAGCACAGAAGACTCAGTAACTTGGCACTGCATAACAAAGACTGACTGTAATGTTATTGCAGTCCTGTCCACGTGAGACATTTTCAACCCCAGAAACGTACAAAGGCAGCAGCAGTACAAGCTCCAGCTGCTCATCTCCCAGTGCAGGTTCAGCAGGTCTGGCACTAGAACACTGCCAGGGAATTCACTAGGTCCAACCACTCAGCAACCGTAACTAGGCCATTTGCAATAGCAATTGTATCTCCTTCAGTAATGTCCTAATTTTATTTACTCGGTTAATTAACCCTTATGGCCTTTTAAAATATTTTTTTTAAAGCAAATTGATACAAATATAGTCCCAGCCTTCAAAAATAAAATAACCCAGCTAAAGCATATTTTTGCTCTTGTTAATAAAGTACTTCAGTACCATCAATTGTATATGGAGTGGATAGTTGTGTGAACATTTGTCCTCTGCCAGTTATCCCATGCTTGTGGTATGGTATTTACCAGTTTGCCATGTGTTTTAATATGCTTTACTATATCTCTGGGTCTACAATGCTTATCTATGCTTAGGGTTTTAACTTCTCGGGTTTTATTCTCCAAATCTCTACCTCCCTTTAAATGTTAATTAGTCATTGTTAAGCTGCATCTTAATAAAGAGAAAACTACTAATTAAACACTGGGTTTAAGATGATTTTTCTTCTTTGCTACAAATAAAGGAGATTTTAGATAATGCACTTGCTAACAGTGTGCACTCAATATTGAGTATTTTATATTGAAAAGAAAATCTGTCAGGACAGCTCTGTTAAATAAGTGAAAATAACACAAGCACATGATAAACTAGGCGACTGCAAGAATGAAATGCAATTGGGACCAGCAATGAGCAATTCATGTGATTTGTCACAAAACAGGATCAGGCTCAGTCAACATATGAAGGTAAAAACAAGCAATATTGTTTTGTAATTAATAGCTTTTTCTGAGTTTAATTAGGAAACAGAATCAGCTCAAAAAAAGTTTAAAGGGACATTGTGATAAAAAAAAAAAAAAACAGAAAACCTCAAGCCCTACCTATGCTTAATCACACTTTCTCTCGTGTTGCTATGCTTTTACTATGGGAAACTACAGAAATGCAAACAGCTTCCTCTCTGATTTCATTCGGTGCTAAGTTGATATTTTTGGTTTTTATGAAGTAATGCCAAAAGCATATTTTCAAATAACAACCTTGAAAAAAAACACCAGTCCTCAAAAGGGCACAGACTAGCCTGTAAAAAATTCTGAAAGCAGTAGCCTTCCAAATACAAGATCTTATCTATTGTACTGTATTTGTCAAGACAACAGTAAACAAACACACAGGGATCCATGCTGTATACAGCAGCGTTGTTTAAGGGATAATGTTAGGCTGCATGGGTGAGGCTCTTTGATAACTTCCTGACAAATAGCAAACAACAGACCAAACCAGTACTTACAAGATCTACAGTACATCTGCAAACAATCGATTATGATGACTTTAAACACTTCCCCTTTAAGGAGTTTTTTTTTCCTCCATCTTTGATTTGACTGTGATGATCACGTCCGAATATTCCAATAAGGGGAATATGCTGGAAATAATGGACTTAGTTGCAAATACATTCATTTCAATTGGATTTACTGTGTATTTTTCTTTTTTTTTTTTTTTTTTTAATAAGACATCTGTATTCATTTAATATCTAGATCTTTAGCAGGAGAGCTAGGGGCGCAGCTGCACCAGCCAAGGCAGCATTGACTCTTCTTACACAGAGAGATCTTTACAGAACTCAATGCATCAGAGCAAGTGACAGGTTTTTACTAAAGGTAAAGGATACAAATAGGAAAGCTTCCCTTGAAATGTTTCCCATCACTCATCTGGTGTGCTTATCCAGCCGGCACTGTAACCTACAATCAAATCCAGGAACTACAATATCAATGTACTGACTGAAGGGCTGACACTCACTGTAACACAGAGTGCAGCCAATTAGCATTATATTAATACAGAGAACAAAACCAACATCAATAAAACGAAAGGAACAACATCCAGGACCCTACTAACAGTGGTGGCCAGACAGCAAAAAGAAGGGAGGTCATGATTGTTGGGGACTCCATATTGAGAAACACAGCAAGCTCAATTCGCAGTTTGGACCCCCTTACTACAACAGTGTGCTGTCTTCCAGGAGCCTCTGTCACGCACATCACTAAGAACGTGGACAGGATCCTAGAACGAACAGGAGACAACCCGGTAGCAGTCGTCCACATCAGTACAAACAACATTGGAAGAGACAGACCAAAATCCCTGCAAAACAAATTCAGAGAGCTAGGAAGGAAATTAAAAGAGAAAACCAAAACTCTGGTATTTTCTGGTATACTACCGGCACCTTGCAAAGGACCATATGGACAGCTGGAAATAATCAAAACGCATGGCTGAAGACATGATGCACACAGGAAGGCTTCACCTATCTTGATCATTGGACCACATTCTACAACAAGGACTATCTGTATAGACGGGACAGACTGCATTTAAATAAAAAGGGAACCAATCTAGTTGGAGAAAAAAGATCCTCGAGCAGGTTCAGAAGCATTTAAACTAGAAAGGAAGGGGGGAGAAATCAACAAAAAAACAGAAGGGAGACCACATCAAAACAAGAACAACAACTCAGGTAAGACAACCATTAAATGTATTTATCTAAATGCTAGAAGTATCAGAAACACAATTTTAGAACTTAAAGCTACTGCACTAACAAGTAACTATGATGTGATAGGTGTTACAGAAACTTGGTTGTCTGAGAGTGATGGGGACAAATATATTTGTGGATATACACTGTATAGGAAAGACAGGCAGGACAGAAGAGGTGGAGGGGTAGCGCTATACATAAGAAACACTCTTGAAGCCCAGGAGTTAATCCTGGACAATGAAAATAAAACAGAATCAATATGGGTCAGAATAACGGACAAAAATTCAAAGGGCATAATAACAGGAGCATGCTATAGACCGCCAGATTCAGACGGAGAGCAAAATAATCTGTTACACAATGACATTAGAAATGTGTGTAGCAAAGGAGATGCCATACTAATGGGGGATTTCAACTTCCCCCAAATAAAATGGGAAAACCCGGTGGGGAGCACGATGGACGAAACTTAAATGGCGGAAATGGCAAATGACTGCTTCCTAACACAATTTGTCAAGGAACTGACTAGAGGGGAGGCATGCTTTGATTTAGTCTTTTCAAATAACGAACAGAGAATAACTGAAACAGAGGTCAGAGAACCACTGGCAAACTCAGACCACAACATGGTCCCATTTGAAGTGCTTGTTAAAACCCCAAAAATAATGACTAAAGCTAAGGTTTACAATTTTAGAAAAGCAAACTATGAAGGTATGAAACAGAGACTAATAGAAGTAGATTGGAGTACAGTAGAGAAAACACCCACAGAAGAAGGATGGTATTAGAGGCGCAAAACAATTACATCCCTAAAGTAGACAAATCTCAATGTAAAACTAAATTGCCAAAATGGTTTAATAGATCAATTAAAAAAAAAATATTCCTCAATAAAAGGCACTTTTAAAAGCATTTAAAAGGGACCAAAAACAAAGTACACAGAAAGAGTACACCGAACTGCAAACACAAGTCAAAAAGGAAGTTAGAAAGGCCAAGAGAGAAATAGAAATGAACATTGCTAAGGGAGCTAAAACCAATTCCAAAATGTTTTTCCAATATTACAACAGCAAGAGAACATTCAAAGAAGAGGTTAAATGTCTAAGAGATACAAATGGCAAAATCGTAGATGAAGAGAAAAAAATAGCAAATATATTAAATGATTACTTTTCACAAGTTTTTACAAAGGAGGATACGGACATAACCCATGTCAACCAGTTCCTATCCAGTTTTAAATAACTTTAGCATTACTGAGGCAGAAGTGTTAAAGGGACTAGGAGCTCTTAAAATAAACAAATCCCCTAAGCCAGATGAGATCCTCCCAATAGTACTGAAAGAAATTATTTACAAACTGCTAACCAAGATCATGCAACAGTCTCTTGACTCAGGGGTTGTACCGATAGACTGGAAAATCGCAAACGTAATACCGATCCACAAAAAGGGAAACAAAACTGAACCAAGTAACTACATACCAATAAGCCTGACTTCTATTATATGCAAACTTATGGAAACTATAATAAGATCCAAAAAGGAAAATTATCTACATGGTAACAGTATCTTGTGAGACAGTCAACATGGTTTTAGGAAAGGGAGATCATGGCTAACTAACCTGCTTGAAGTACTTAAAAAATAGATGGTGAGTAAGTAGATTCAAGAAAATGCACAGAGTCCTTTTCTTCAATCAGTTGCCAGGTTTATTGAAATATGCAGGGAGTCTGGTCCCAGGTACAGGACAAACACCACTCAAAATTACAATGTTTGCGTGACATTAAATACCCTTCTGTATAGATGGTCCACCTCCCCTTTCTCTGACACTTAACCAATGGTCAAGGTAATTTAATTTATTGTGTGAGTGTTAATGTGTGTGTGTCTGTGTGTGTAGTCTAGTGTGACAACCTCTGAACTCAGTGCATTCTTCACACTCCTGGAGACAAAAGGTCCATACATCTGCCTTTTGTTATCTCCTTGCGACCCCCTTTGATGCCAGTGGGATTATCTCTTTTGATCTCTCTGAAGTCTAGAGCCTGTTCCCTTCTAGTCCACAGCATTGTTATCTCATTAGCTTGCAGTCATTGTTGGGCAGTTTGTAGACGCATCGTCTCTATCAGTGGTTAGCAGTACATGCAATTTGAACCAAACAGTCTGCTATCTGCAATATTAGTCTCTTTTCAGAAAGAACACCAGTATAGCTCTGCTAGTCCACATGCGTAGCAAACCCCTAATCAATTCTCAATCCATGTTTTCCAACACTGCTCGATTTTTTTGAGGATGCAACATCGATAATGGATAATTGCAAATCATATGACATGGTTTATTTAGATTTCCAGAAAGCCTTTGACAAAATCCCGCACAAAAGATTAATTCTCAAACTGAACGCAGTAGGGATTCAAGGAAACACATGTACATGGATTAGGGAGTGGTTAACATGTAGAAAACAGAAAGTACTGATTAGAGGAAAAACCTCAGAATGGAGTGTGGTAACCAGTGGTGTACCACAGGGATCAGTATTAGGTCCTCTGCTATTCCTAATCTACATTAATGATTTAGATTCTGGTATAGTAAGCAAACTTGTTAAATTTGCAGATGACACAAAAATAGGAGGAGTGGCAAACACTGTTGCAGCAGCAAAGGTCATTCAAAATGATCTAGACAAGATTCAGAACTGGGCAGACACATGGCAAATGGCATTTAATAGAGAAAAGTGTGAGGTACTGCACGCAGGAAATAAAAATGTACATTATAAATATCATATGGGAGATACTAAAATTGGAGAAGGAATCTATGAAAAAGACTTTTGTTTTTGTTGACTCAGAAATGTCTTCATCTAGACAATGTGGGGAACCATAAAAAAGGCCAACAAGATGCTCGGATATATTGTGAAAAGTGTTGAATTTAAATCAAGGGAAGTAATGTTAAAACCGTACAATGCATTAGTAAGACCTCATCTTGAATATTGTGCTCAGTTCTGGTCACCTCGCTATAAAAAAGATATTGCTGCTCTAGAGAAGTGCAATTATTCCGGGTTTAAAAGGCATGTCATATGCAGACAGGCTAAAAGAAATGAATCTATTCAGTCTTGAACAAAGACAACTACGCGGCGACCTAATTCAAGCATTCAAAATTCTAAAAGGTATTGACAATGTCGACCCAGGGGACTTTTTCGACCTGAAAAAAGAAACAAGAACCAGGGGTCATAAATGGAGATTAGACAAAGGGGCATTCAGAACAGAAAATAGGAGGCACTTTTTTACACAGAGAATCGTGAGGGTCTGGAACCAACTCCCCAGTAATATTGTTGAAGCTGGGATCCTTCAAGAAGCTGCTTGATGAGATTCTGGGATCAATAAGCTACCAACAACCAAACGAGCAAGATGGGCTGAATGGCCTCCTCTCGTTTGTAAACTTTCTTATGTTCTTACATTTATATAGCACTACACATAACAGGCAGGAGTAGCATCATACCAATAATTTATAATAAAGGTAAACAAGAAGAATTACTCTCATCAACAAAGCAAAAAACAGCACATGCTCTATACGTCACCCTCATGCAAAGTCTTCCTGTCACAACACAATCTACTATTCCCTGGCAGCTATGCACCTTGAGTCCTATAAACATCTCCTTGACTGCAGCACAGGGGACCAGAAACCCAGTAGAGAATATTCTGGGTGAAGGAGATTGTGTTTGTTAATAAAATCAACGCTTCATTACTCTTCCATCTCTACATGGATACTTGTGCAACAGATTATATGACTTTTACAGGCTAATTGTGCCTTACGATATCATTAGTGTTTTATAAGCCAAAAACCTAAGTAGGCATCACCAACTTTGTGCAGTCATGCATTATTTTACTGCCCAACCCCTACCCGAAAGAACCTGAAAGATTGACAATCCGTGCATAATCAACAGCAGCCTATGCAGTAACTCTGCATTTACAAAGCTTGGGTTGCCATCTATAATAAATCATTTTTCTTCTCCTCCCAAAATCAATTCTGAAGCAGAAAAATTACAAATCAGCAAGTCGTATTCTGCTCCATATATCTTGGTGTCTTTAGCCTGGCATTTAAGCTCCATTAAGTCTTATGTTCCATTCCAATGAACCTTGATCACATTTTAATTAAGCTTACAGCAGCACAACAGTATACTCCAGGCTCTTCGTTTTCGGTTTTTTTTGGTCATGTATTGTGGCAAATTAAACTCTTGGAAAAGTGTTGATTGTGAAACAAGTTCCCTTTATTTTTTCTCCCGTAGCTTGAATGAGACGATGATTCCGTTTCATTGATAATGTAAAAAAATTAAAAAGGCAGCTCCTTATTTTTAATTCAGACCAAACACAAAAAGCGAGATCAGTTAAAATGCTTTTCCCGGTTTTAAAATCTTAATGACTCGTTGCAAAAATGCTATAACCTGATTTGCAAATAATAGTTTCCTCTTAATTATGATTTAATTAAATCAATTTAACTTCACTCTCCATTTGCATTCAGTTTGAATTAAAAACAAGGAGCTGCCTTTTTTATTTTAATTTATTATTGAATCCAGTCGCAATCAAGTTTCGGGAGAAAAAACTACAGGTAACTTGTTTTACCAGCAACACTTTACCAAGAGTTTAATTGAACAGGGTCAGATAAAAAAAAAACGACACGTGATCACACATAAAAACCAAAAACTAACAGCCCTATGTATAATACAGTACTACTGCAAACAGGGAGTACAAATGCTGTCAGTGTTAAAACCTTTCTCTCCATTCAGAAGGGTGTGGGAATGATAAAGGTGTGAACACAGTCACAGTAAAAGGAAGCTATACTGAAATATAGACTATTCAAGTAATTCTGGTATGTAAAAGGTGGTAATGATTTTGGTAAGAAGATTACTCATTTCTGAAAGTCCTTTTCTTTCAACATGAACAGCAACTAAAACTGAGTGAATCTGAAACAAAACAAAAAAAGGTTTGTCTGTTATTGGTACAAATAGGCTTTAAAATAAAAAATTTAAATTAAAAACGTATTACTACAACAACATAGTACAATGAACACAGTTTCATCTTGTACTATGAAATCACCTTGCAAATTCTAAACAAAATACAAAGCCTCCCTGTGGAGCTTGCAACACCAGTTAACTACTACCTGTAACTCATACAGTAAATGGCTGCCATCGTATGCTACTTTCTAAATTATTCACAGCTCAGAACAGAATCTTCTCCATGAAAGAAAGCTTACTACCAGTTATTACTAAGCCTGCAATTTGCTCCTCATTTGGGCAGTGCATTCTAACAAGCTCTCCTGCAGTGCGGCTATACTTTCTATTGAGAATGTTGTAAATGGTGTCCTCTAATGTTTACTGAAGAACAGAACGCCAATGTAAGCTACCTTTGAAAAGTCCATGCAAATACAGCGAGTGAAATCCATGTCACAAAAAAAGGGTTAAAGACAGCATCTGTATGAAACAGAAGAACAAACAACATCCCACAGAAAATCTCACAGTATGCTTTAATGAACAACTTACTGTATAGTCATGCATGTTATATAGTAATCATTTCCTATGTAAATACCTCTTTGGAAAATCCTGGCGTAATTCCCTGCGGCTCACCATACCAATAATCACACGCAGTAACAGCATCACTCCGGGGGTGTCACATGTTTCTGCTTCAATGAATTCCATTTTAATTTAAAGTAATAAATGGGTTTTAATTAGCTGTGGATTAATGGCTGAGCGAGCAGCGCGACTGGGGTTTCACTTGAAGGCTCATGGTGAACAAGCTGAGCAGTATACTGTACACAGTTAACCAAGGTACAGTACAATGCAAATCTCAAACCCATGCGAAGTACAGTGTTATACTTTATTTAAAATAAAGGTAGTTGTGTCAACAGTGTTAGCTCACAAACAAGTACATTTGATCCACTGTCGAATGCTGATGGAGGTTTTCTGGGAGAGACAGCTCCCAGGGTAGGGCTGGGCTTCAGACTTATGCAAATCAGTAGCTTTAATCAATGAGTTTTATGCAAGTGTACCAGATACTAAACAATATATGACCTAGATCTGCTTCGATTGCTGTGATTCATGTGTACATAGTTACTGTTTAAAAAAACAATAACAAAAACAAGCAGCTTTACTTTTTCTAAGGCTTGTTTTGTTATTGTCTGTGTTTACTTCACTTTATACAATAGCTCCCTCTCCCCACAGTCACGATGCTGCGGTGACATCATAGCAGTGAATTATTTTACAAGGAAAGAAGGGCAGGATCAGCGTCATTAAAGACAAGGTTTTCATGGTCTGTTTGTGCTCTGATAGCCGCTGTTGCAAGCTTCCCCATGTCCCCTTCACAAAGATGGAGCATTTACTGTATAAAAAAGCATGAAGGTTAGAAAGCTTCAGTCTATGCAAACTATTGACAACAGAATGCAAAGGTGGCAGATTGAGAACAGTTGTGTTTGTCCACTTTAAAAGAAAAGTTTACAACAGTACATCAGTGATGTGAGCAGGATATAAATCTACTTACAGTACCGGTCTCATTATCACTGCGTCTACGTGCATAATACACTTACAACTCTTTCAGAATTCAGGCTCCCTTACGGCAACC
Organism: Polyodon spathula; assembly: GCF_017654505.1. Classification (NCBI taxonomy): domain Eukaryota; kingdom Metazoa; phylum Chordata; class Actinopteri; order Acipenseriformes; family Polyodontidae; genus Polyodon; species Polyodon spathula. The sequence goes on along the minus strand of NC_054538.1, from coordinate 6,693,940 downwards.
ATGTTATATGGCAATGGGCAGGGTTCCCTGCTCCTCCAGGCCTGTTAAAGCAGGGTTTCACAACCTTCTTTGAATCACGTCCCATCTGAGCAACATTTTTTTGCTTGGAGAATTCCTATGCAACTGAGAGCCAGAAATTTGGGAGTGAACGCGTGCCAAAACGTCGTTTCAATATGTTGTCGCATATCAGCTCAATCAGCTGTTCTTCCACCTCCCCTGAAAGACTGGTTGAACCAACAGATGTGCTGAACAGTTCACAAAGTCAGGCAAGTGAGCTGCAATCTTCTTGGAAGTAGTCGCGGAACCGTTCTTTCAGTCCCATCACGTGTTCAACAAAGGGAGCTTTTAGATCACTGGGATCCACAGTACCGCCACAGTCCTGAACGAAATGTGAAAATGTCGCAATTTCCATTTGATAGTCGAGAGGCCCAACTGTACAGTTTTTGAACAAAAGCTGTTTCCTTCTCTGTAAGGTGCAGGACATAGACGCATTTAATGAATTCAGATGGTCAAAAATATCAACCAAGTAAGCAAGCAGAGCCACCCAAGAGCAATCATGAAAGTGATTAAGAAGATTGACTGCATCACTTAAGAAGATTTTAGCCTCCTCATGTAGCTCAAATAGGTGAAGAAGTATCTCCCACATGATCACCACCTGACTTTGATGTGAAATAGTAGGTGCTGATGATCAGATCCCATTTCCTGGCACAGAATTGAAAATAAACGTGCATTAAGTGGCCATGTTTTTATAAACGTGCTGAACACGTATGACTAAACCGCTGTGCTTTCTTGTCATGGATTGAGCTCTGGCTCATCGATGTCATTCAACACTTGACCTTTCACATCACTGGCTACATCTGAAATTCAGCAACTCGCTGTGTTATTTGACAATGGAATGGCACCAACCTGAACAGCAGAACTTCCCCCAAACAAATGTCCTTTGCAGCTGGCAAAAGCAGGGTCTCGGTTATGTTGTGAGGCTTACAAAGTTTAGCAACACGGTACGACACAGCATGAGATGTCTTAAGACACTTGCAAAACACCATGACACCATGACCAGGAAGATTTCAACATGAACTGGACCATCCAGTCGAAGAGGAGCGTATGCACCAAGCTCTCCTGGCGAAAGTCCAGTACGGAGCATTGCCTGGTTCAGAATGCAAAGGACATCCATAAGTATGCCACTTCGACAGGTTTGACACACTTTATAATACACAGCATGTGACCTACTGTAACAGCAGAGGTGGCTATAACCTGTGCACCCGTATTGCACAGAGAGCACCCCTGGCGGTATTTTAAAATAGGATAACATATGCACATCTGAAATCCTATCAGGTCTCGTGACAGTCTCATGAAGGTTACTACAATAATATCTGACTGGCTCTGCATGCAAAGAACAAATACTCTCCACCTGCCATTGCCTTGCTGGCCCATGTATTCCAGCCACATCTCATGTGTTTAGTACAACTGGATTTGGATTTTGCTCACGCAAAATAAGAAGAGTTTTGAATGCGCAACACAAAAAAAAGACACTACACTGTACAGTGTGCTGACTGGCTCTCTGAAGCATAGCCCTGCAGGTTGTGTAAGGCTTTGGCTATTAGGCAACAAGCTGAGAAGTCTTTACCTGCCCGACACGCACAGCCAGCAAAACAAATAGCCATTCAAAGTTTCATCAAACCTGGTGACTGTCAAATTCTGGAACGTGGTCTACAGGTATTCAGCAGGGCTGTGAAGCTACTTTGATTTTCAGTGAGTCTCTTTAAGACGTTTTAAGCTGTTAGATAGTAATTAAGTAGAATAAACCTTGTTAATTACTCTGCAAAAAACAAAACGCCCCAACACAAGCCCTGGTTTACACAATGCATGAATAACAAAATGACAGCGTTACTTCATATAGAACCTGCATGATGAAGCTAAAACCACTCATATTTCATCTGCGATTACTTGTCTCACCTTTCTTTTATTTTGTGATGTAAAATCTATGGGTTTGGTCTTTTAACTACTGGAAGCCAAAAAGTCATATGATTCTGGTTTTGGCAGCCATACTGGGTCAAAATTATTGGTTTGCCACTACACACTTCCATAACACTGCAACTATGATGCTGGCTTCTGAAAATGTTTATTGTATGAGCATTTGAAAAAGCTGCAGAAGACTTACAAAAAGGAGAACACCAGATTCACTGATCAGCCATGTGAGGGTCAGCTGTTTTATTCAAATGTATGTGCCTAACCCCTGTACATAACATATTGCTGAAATAATCTGCATAAAAACAAACACAGTAGTACTTCAAGAGACAGTATATCTGCCGTGATGCAAAAAATAAATCGTCTACTTCCTGGGAAATAAATGGGGATCAAATGACTTCAGTTTGCTTTTAAGTGATGCATGTTATTGTTTGCATGCCTTCATTGCATGTTTGCACTCCCAGGGTAACTGCAGGCATCTGAACAAGTTCTACAGCTGGTACAAGGACAGGAACAAATGATTCTGCATAAAACCACTGTTACTACAGCCAAGCAGGGAGACTTCTGTACGTTTTTATTGAACAAAACATTAGATCTGCATGGGGCTCTTGAGCATTCGAATCAGTTTAATTCTGGCAACATTTCAATTATACATTTTGTGACACTTAATTTAGGCATTTACTTTAATGAACCCAGTACACACAAAGCATGCTATGAAGACAGAAGTAGCCAAAATCACCCATGGGTCATTCCGTGTCAAATCAACCAAAATCCAGGAAAATCCCCTCCTCAAGATTTCGATTTTGATTATATTTTGTGTAGTGGAAGATACAGGTCAGGTATGAAACTAGCCCAAATATTTAAACTCAGTGGTGAAGATCTGCTCAGATACACCAATTCCTGAGTGATTTTTTAAAAGTGCACGTTCCTTCTAAAGTAGTGGAGATATCAGTTTCAAATTGCTTAGGTGTGCTCATAATTTCACTTTTTGTATGCAGCTCTGCTGCTGTCTACCTACGTTACTGTCTGATTTAAAAGACACCACAAAAAGGCTTCAAGATGAAAGTGTTGAAAATGGCCCCATCTTTGAAGGACTGAAACCCCTTGTGGGAGGAGTTAACTGACCTCTGACCTAAGCAATTTGAAAGTGATATCTCTTCTACTTTAGAATGAACATGCACTTAAAAATCTGTCAGGAATTTGATAACTGGACAAGTTTTCAATTTTAAGGCCCTCAGCAACACAGAAATACTAAAGTGGTGGTACTTATTTTGCATGAATTCTACAGAGGACCTCCCTTCTCTATGTACAGAAGCAGTCATAGGGCTAATGGCATTCTAAATACCATTTAAAATCACTCCAAAATGAGACGCGTTTCAAGTATCACAACCCCCCCCCCCCCCCCCAAAAAAAATGTTGAGTTGACACGGAATGAACATACACACAGAGAATGGAGATTTCGCATGGTCGTTTTGGCACAGAAAACACATGGCGCAACAAAATACTACTATTTTTTTTTTGCTCAGTATTGGTAGTGTATTTTAAAAAATGATTAAAACATTTTTGGCTCAAGGGTTTCCTGGACTTTTGTGACATGCCAACCACTATACCGACTAAATGCAAACTAACCAGTTTATTGCATTCCCTTGTATTTTCCAAGTTTAGTCATTCAGAGCATCCATCTTTGCCAACGCAAAACTGTGTCATTAACACAGATTTACTAACAGCTAATCTTCCCATTGTGTATAACATTGTTAAACTTCGTACCATACCAAAATAAAACAAATGCAGCAATTCACTGACAGCGAGATCTTTCTTCGTATCCACACAAGCTTGCCTTGCCGATTGAAGTCAACAGCAACGCAGCGGAATACATTGAAACGTGTGCTACTACCAACTGTACAAATGAAAAATACTGAATTAAAATGACAAAATATGTCAATAATTCTTAATAGCAGAATAGGTCCCATACTACTATTTTCACAAAAACGTGAAACTAAGAATTCAAGTTTTTAAATAATCTACTGTATAGTAAAACCGATTTACGATCGATACAACACACACCGACTGAATTATTTAGTAGTACGTGCATACATAAGTAATTAGATGACAAGCTCATTCTGGTACGATAGCAACGTTTCTCTGTATCCAAATCCTTCTGTGTTAAATTCGGGTATTACATTATATTTTAACTACAAAAACAGAATTACAACGCATTGTGTTTATGTTTTACCTGTCAGCAGCTGTCACGCAAGAGCCAATTTCCACTGGCTATTCAAGTTGCAGCTCTCAAGCTTCCGCTGCTATTTTGACGCTTTCTCGTTGTGTTTTTCCTGCTGCTCTATCCGGGACACGGCATCTCTGCACCGCCGTGCCTCTAGGCATTACTGAAAAGCACACATCGAAATGAAAGCGCCCTCATCTGTGCTGACTGACTCAACCAGAACAGTTTCTCCTTTCCCACTGCAATGTTTATTATTGGAAATACTAACCAAACTTGGCAAACACTCTTCGTTGAAACAAAAAGAGGAATTAATCTGGTACAAAAAACAATCTGTTACAAAACATTTAGCTGAAACTGCTTGATCCAAGATACAGAGGTATAACTTGTCAGTGAGAATGGTCTGCAGAGCAAGAGATTGGCTGGGGTATGGGAACTCAGTTTTGCTGGGTGGGTTACAATGGATCTGGGAGGAGGTCAAGGACCTGGGAATGTATCTGGGGAATGAGAGGGCAGCTGAGAAAAAGTGGGAGGGAATGTTAGAGAAAGTGTAAGGGAGCCTGCAGAAATGGTGTTGGGTTTACCACAGCTCTCTTACAGGGGAAGGGTTTTCATTAGAAATAATTTGGCAGCCTCTATGTTGTGGCACTGATTTATATTTGTGGAACCTCAGCAAGATATTTGAAAGGAAAGACAGAAAGAATTCAGTTTTTTTTTGTGTTTGTTTTGTTTTTCTGGGATGGAGGCAGATTGCTCTACCTGCCTCTGGAAGAAGGTGGGCAAGGATTGCAGCATTCAGGCTGCAAACTGTAAAGAAGCTGCCATATAACAGTGAGAAGCCTCTTTGGGCAGACTTGGCTTTGCTTTTACTGCATTAGGCTGGAGAGCTTGGGTTAGACAAACAACTTTTCCTCCTGGATACTGCCCACAAAAATGGCCCTCCTCTAAATTGGCCCTCCTCTAAACTGTCCCCTTCCTACCAGTCTGGCAAGGGTGTGACAGAGTCGGAGGGCGCAAACAGGTAAGGGAGCTCTTGATTTTTATTGGCTGCTGGAGGAACCTGTCTTTTGAAATCCTGTTTTTAAACTAGTTAACAGTCTCAGACTTTCACATGGACTATTTTAGAAGTGACCTATGGCATACCCCCTCCTGAACCGGGAGAAAGAGAGACCCTCGCAGGGGGCACTGCTGGAGGGCTTCTTTTTTGTCCCTGGTCGTGGCGGAGCTGTGCTGCCAGCTAGGGTTCGAAAAGACTTACATCGGCGCTGCCACGCACCAGATGGACTGGGACAGCCAGCTTCCCTTGATCCCTCTGGCCTGTGGAATAGCAGTGCGGGAATCAACTTGCTGCACTCTGGCACCTTTGATGCTCGGCCGGGAACTCCGGACCCACGCTGCAGCGGATGTCCTCGGATCTAGGGGTACCCAAGCCCAAGCGGTGCCCCAAGTTGGACAATGTCTGGATGGGACCCTCCCCGGGTTTGCTTGAGACTGGATTCTCGTTGGTTTAAATTTTAGTACCTGCTCCAATTGGCCTTTTTGATTGACAGTTGGCAATTCATCTATTAATTTGTAAATTTGCAGGTCAATCTTAGAGCAATCAATTCACCCAGAAGCCCCATTAGTCTTTCATATGGATGAATTGATGAATTACTTTATGAATTGACGAATGAATTAATGAATTGGTAAATTAATTGATACATTTTTTTGGCACAAATGGCGTCCATTGTGGTGTATGCGCTGAAGCGCCAGAGTCACTCTCTGTTCAGATTTGGTGGTTCCGGATGTTCACCACAATGTGAAAGACTATCCAGAGCCACACACAACACACAACACCATTAAAGAGGTTCTGAATCACCCAGTGCTGGAGTGCTGGAATTCTTCTGTGTATAATTGTGTGCTTTTATCTGAATACAATTCCATAGAATCGCACAAGTTCAGAGGAACATTACAATATTGAATGTAATATGACTGCACTGTTCACTATGGTGTTGCTTTTATAGTTAATTTCTTATTAAAAAAAAAAAAAAAGTACTAATATTCACACAGACTACTACTAATTAGTTTCATTTAACGATATATATCCACCAGACCCTAGATAGATTTATTTGAAAAAAACGAGTGGGGTGCAAGATTGAAAACAACAGAAGGATTTTTGGCGGTACAGATGCTGCTCTGGCAAGCAGTTGCATTGCCCTCTGCTGTTTACAATGGGTAGTACATGTAGTGACCTTCAGCGAGACCAGCACGGCCAGCATTCTGTATTCCTTATCTAATGTATCATTCTGTATATCTTATCTAATGCTGCCACCCTCTGGCTATTAAGTAGAACTGCTATTCTAGGGAAAGCATTTTAAAAAAAAAATAACAGGGCTCAGGTTGTAAGTGGGAGCTATATGTAATTGATTAATTTAAATTCTCATAGTATATGTATGTAAATCAGGAAGTTAGCTAAACTGATGTATGTTTGTAAGTAAATTCAATGCTAGTTGGAGCAGCTTTGACTGCTGCTGCTGAATGTAGTACTAGTATAAATTATATAGCAGTTCTATTTTCTTGCCAGCATTTCTAAGGAATCACTCAGAACTCTGACGCCTGCATCGAGGCTGATTCTAAGGTCATCATGTTCATTGTTGTTTAGTTATTTATTTCTAAGATCCCTCACCTCCTAACCATTCCCTCTAACCCTAACCTCTAACACTCTCTTACTCTCACTTCATAACCCTCACTCCCTTACTCTCACTTCATAACCCTCACTCCCTTACTCTCACTTCATAACACCCTCACTCACTTACTCTCACTTCATAACCCTCACTCCCTTACTCTCACTTCATAACACCCTCACTCCCTTACTCTCACTTCATAACCCTCACTCTCTTACTCTCACTTCATAACACCCTCACTCTCTTACTATCACCTCATAACACCCTCACTCTCTTACTCTCACTTCATAACCCTCACTCCCTCACTCTTACTCTCACTTCATAACCCTCACTCTCACTTCATAACACCCTCACTCTCTTATCCTAAATCCCAAACTTTAAACCCTACCCTAACTGTCCCTAATTTCTTTAAATTCCAATTTAAATTTTGTTTTTTGATTAAAAAAAAAAAGATGATGATTTAGTGTTGCCAGTGCAGATAATAAAATGATAAGATATCTATTTTGTTCCCCCAATAATTATATTTTTTAATATACAATGTATTACCCCAACCCTAACCCTAATTACAGAAATCCTGTATCGATTTAGTAGCCAGTTAGGCAGGCTGTTTGATCAATGAGTACAAAAGTGGTGATGAATATAAAGTGAATTATTATTGGAATGTAAAATTACTTAGTGTTTTTAAAATAAATAACAGCAGTTTATAGCAGCATTGCTGTTTTTTTTCCAGATTTTACCAATATGCAGTAATACTAATTGTTTATATTAATTTCATTCTAAAATGGCAGTTTGCAGATTATATTTGCACTGGTGTGGGCTACCATCGTCACGTGACGTTGTGCTTCCTCAATACACCCTTGTGGCAGGCTGGCGAGTGGACAGAGGCCCAGAGACAGACTGCAGTTCAAAAAATATATACTTTTATTATAAATTAATGCAAAATAAACATGCACAAGGGCAAAACAAAGATGTTTAAACACAAATACCTAAACAAAGAAAACAAAACTTACAAAAATAAGATTTCCAGGCTGGGCAATGCCTTCACTGGATCCAAAAACCCAAAAACCCAAAAACCCCCAAAAACCTGCTTCCTCAGCTCCCTCCTCTCTACTGGGAGGCTGAGGCCTCCTTGTATGCCAGGTGGCTAAATGATAATTGATTAATTACATTGGTTGATTGCTCCCACCTGGGGCAATCAACCTGGGCAGGGAGGAGAATTTGACTCCATCCCTGCCAGTATTTCCAAGGGCAGAGCCCTGCTCTGCCACAACCCTCCTTCACTTATAAAATGTGTTATATCTTGCTATTTTAAACTTTTTGTTTGCCATCTGACTTGCTATTTTGTATATGATGAGAAAGCTGTCTAATTGCCAAACACACACAGACACACTCTACACTACTCTAGTCAAAAATTGGCCTTTACCACTATGGCAACCATAGAATATGCATTTTTAATCAGAATATTTTTTTTCAATCAGTGCTTTACAAAGATAAAAACAGTAATAAATATTACAAAAACAAACAGTAAAAATTAACAGAATTAAAACAAAACAATAAAATGTTAAAAACAGCAAGAAAGGGTAAGAAAACATTAAGATACTGTATATAAGATACATTTTATATTTTAAAAAAAAATCTAGGTTTAAAGAAAGTAACAGTGGGAGCTTTCCTTACAGGGCTAGGCAAGTCATTCCATATTTTAGGGGCTTTATAGCTGAATGCTCTACCACCTGTTTTGTTTTTTTCTGAGTTTTGGGAATAGTAAGTAACCCAGAATCCTGTGATTGGAGTGAGCGTCTAGGAACATATAAGTTAAAAGGCCATTTAAGAAAGATGGGACAAAGCCATTTAAAGTCTTATAGATTAAAAGCAGCACCTTAAAATCTATCCTGAACCGGACAGGAAGCCAGTGCAAAGATGCTAGCACAGGGGTAATGTGATCTTGTCTCTTAGTTCCTGTTAAAACTCTAGCAGCAGTAGGTTGTACAAGTTGCAGATGAGAAATAGCATGACTGTGACTACCAGAGAATAGGGTATTTCAGCAATCCTTGATGATAAAAAGCATGCAGCAGTTTCTCAGGGAAAGGATACTTTTCAATTTGACGATATTTCTTAGATGAAAGAGATTTTGGTAACATTTCTAATGTGTGATTCAAAAGCAAGATCTGGGTAAAAGATCACTCTCTTCAATATCTACATGCTTCCCTTGGGTCACCTCATCTGCCAACACAGCCTCATGTTTCACTCCGATGACGACACCCAGCTCTACTTAAAATTCAACCCTGGTAGCCCCTCTGCCATGGTCCAGCTCTCGGCTTGCATTCAAGACCTTGAGGCCTGGATGTCTGCCAGTTTTCTTCAGATGAACACTAGCAAATCTGAACTCCTTCTAGTAGGATCTAAAACTCAACTTAAAAATTTCAATATAGCTGCAATGAACCTTGGAAACTGTCTGCTGCTGCCTTCCCCCAAATTATGAAGCCTTGGTGTACTTCTTGACAACAACCTCTCCTTTGAGGCCCACATCTCCTCTGTGGTCAAATCTTCCTTCTACAACCTTCGAAACATCTCCAAATCCGTCTCTACTTTTCCTTCCCGGATGCGAAGCAAACTGCTCACGGGTCAGAGCTTACATTGGTTTGGACGAGGGTTTACAGTGTCACAGATGGCTGATATTTTTTCCTCTCCCACATCGTTGAATAATTAATTTTGGGGCTGGGGGGAGGGGGAAGGCAAACCCCTAAAACCATCCCTTAGATACACCACTGTCTGGTACGGAGCCTGGAGGCACTACCTTGCAGAGTCTCACATGGACCGATCTGAAGACTCTTCAGCTTGCATGCTTAAAGAAGAGTATTGTTTTGAGTAGTAAAACCAAGATACAAAATGTACAAAGCAAAGAAAGCTATGTTAAGAAGCAGCTAGCCAGCTTAAGAGCTTCAATATCACTTATATAAATATATTAAAGGAAATAAGTATGTCACTCATTTTTGGCAGTGGTTTTGTAACTAATAAAAAATAAAATGGCAGTTTGTCGTGGAATTTAGAACGTAGTGGTGAGTAGTGATTTATTCAATGTGAAGCGGCTCATTAGTATGCAATCCGTGCTATACGCTATATATACGCAGTCATGTGATGCTGTTTAACCAATCAGAGGTGGTTATTTTTCCAAGCCGTGTTTTTATATATAATAGTGCAGTGGTGCAAGATAAAATTGATTAATCAGATTTTCTTGGCATAACACAAGAAAGACAAAGATTACCTGTAATATAGTTTCTTCATAGGATGATGAACTCCTGGTCTCTATGGTGCTTGGTCAGGAGAAATGAATTGATCTCTTAGCCAGAGATCATTGATATAATCTTTTTCGGCACAGAACCAAATGTCACTTCGTCCATAAAAGCCCACGTCACCATCAATCATTGTCCAAATTTCGAAAATAAGAACAATAAAGAAAAGAGGAGATCTGAAGACACCCACTGAACTTCAACACTCCTGAGCTGCTGTGGGGAGGTACAGCATTCATTGCATGCTACAAAGAGGAATAATATTGAAATGAATACATACTGTTAATACTTATGGGCACTGCTGTAAGGGGCAAACCAAGCTCTTTAGTTACCAGTGATACAGCCACGGAAAATAGGATGCATTAGAAAATTTGAAAATGAAACAACCGTAAACGGTAAATATCTACTGGACACCATCTGTAATGGAACTTTATTGACAGAATAATAAAATACAGCAGTTTACCAACTCTAAAGGTACTGTGTCAAAGGGGATGGCCTGAAAGGGTGGCGCATTTGTAAACTTAATCTTCTCACTGGTAACCTTAAGAATCTCCTATGCGTTCCATTGCTGAATTATAAAGTATTCTAGTTTCTGCTTTCTGGGCACATTAATAACACTAATGAGGTTGGACACCCAATGTAATTAGTTAAAGGTACATCATCTTGGTGTGCAGTGGAAGTTCAAATATATATTATTTTAATATACAGAGAAAACATAATGCTTGAGTGCTACAAGAGTTAACAACTGTGCCGCCTGTGAACACAAAACAAACCAATACTCCATGAAGGACCGTGTGCTGGCATGTACTAAAATTGACATCTTAATTCAAAATACTGTGCATTTAGAATAAATAAATACATACCTCTTTCAAGTAGCAACTCCCCAGCATGGTGTGTGGGGCCCGGTGGTCTTGTAATCTTGTATATTGAGGTTTTAAGTAGTCGTTAGGTATCACCCAAGGTCCTCTCTGTAATGCAAATGTTGCATCTCCAAGAAGAGATTTCAAAGATTTATTATATTCACTTGATCTTTTTGTTTTCCAGACTTTCATTTGGGTTTTCCTTTGTATTTGTAGGTGATCTTTTTTTTTTTTTTTCTCCTGCCACAATGCTACAGAGTCGCATATTGTGTTACAAGGTCTCCACAGTTTCCTATGTGTAGCAGAGATAACAAGTGTACGACCCCTGTGTCCTACTGCAGTATCAAAAACACAGGAAGTGAACTTGGAGCTTTACAGCAGTAAGAAATTACCTTCTGATTTCAGCTCACCAATAGGAAGTCATAACATCTTTTTTTTTTTAAACATAAGCTTAGCTTTTATTAAATCAAGCAAACTGTAAACAGTTACATAAGTTACACAGTATATTCAAATCAGTTGTTGTTTTGACGTAGAAACAGCTATTACTTAAAGAGTGCAGGCAAAGTAGTACAGCACAGGACATTCATGAACAGAAATGAAGATAACAATAAAATCACATAAAAAAACAATAAGGCATAGTATATACAATTTTTTTTTTTTTAATACAGTAAGTCTAGAGTAAGGGCGTCCTTCCCAAGTTTAAAATCTAGGCAGTGTATCTGTTTCAGTTTGTAATCTCAGGAGACATATGATCTAAGAGGGCATAAGACTCACAATGCTTGGCAGTGGTAAAGTTATAAAAAGCTGCCTCAAGGCTTGTAGTCTTATATGGATTCTTCAAGTCGGTATTCACAAAGTGTGCATACAATTAAACAGCCTGTCAATACATTATGCATGTTAGCTGCTCATGCAACATACTTGGGTTTAGTAAATCCTTGATTCAGCTTGCGCCACAAACTACTGGCCATCAGAAAAAAGGAATTAAAAAAAAAAGCAGTAGTTCTGTGTTGTTCCAGGAGAGGGCGCTGTGGTAAAAGAACTGACTTCAAAAGACAATGCGTACCAACACCCACTAATACTTAACGGCAACTGTTTTTTTTTTTTGTTTTTTTTTTATTTTACCTCCCACAAAAGTCACAGTAAAAACGTAATTGTATTCACTATTATTTTTTAAATATGTAATTAGGAAGATTCTTATCATTGAAAAAAAATAAGAAACTTTTAAGATGGGGTGTAGAAAATGAGTACAAAACAGCCGAAAAACAAATGACTGTCAAATCTTTTTTTCTTGCCCCCAGACGAGACCCACATATGGATGACAGCACTTATCAGTTATAGTGAAAAAGAGAAACAAAGTCCAGGTTTTACTCCAGCCAGTCAACCTCATCGAATTCCGAGTCATCCTCCGAATCACTGTACTCCACAGCAATGCGGCGTGACAGGATGGTGGCCACGTCGTTACCCACGCGATCGTGCTTCGCCTCTTGTTCCCGCTGCTCCTCCACTTTTCGAAGCTGAATACCTGATTCAAGAACACATAAGGAATAATATGACCTACTGGTTTGCTGATTAACACACATTTCCATAATACACATTTCTTTAACTAGTTATCACACAACCTCTTCTTGCTGGTCAACCTCAGTCTACTACAGCAAAACTACACCAAGCTGTGAACTCTGCTGCACCAAGCTTCACTGGACTCCAATAGGATTTATGATTTTGAAAGATAACGCTAACAATTATCAACAGAGACCCATCCAGATATGTGTTTATCTGGTTTCTGCACTAGCACCTCGTTCCACTGGTGCAGGTCTTTTGAAGCTTCCCAAAGTTGGTCTGAAAACTAGTTGGCTAGGCTTTCAGCTACAGAGCCCCTTACTTACATTAACGTCTCTACCACAGACTACTAGGGAGTCTGAATCTCTGACAGGCTTTACATTGCAAACAAACAACTCTGTTAAACATGGATTTACATTGTTTCTTCAAAATATGGTGTGGAAATCCACAGTGTTGTATTATATAGCACTGTATAATACTTTCATCTGGTATACATACCAAGCAGCTCGGAATGCTCATTATTCGACCAGGGTTCGTAAAAAACATTTAGCCATTTTCCAAACTGGCCGGTTCATTCCTAGTTGAAAGTCTGTTTTCTTACCTTTGCGGATTGCTTCCAGAAGCACACTCCTGGCATCGGTGATGACAGGAAGGTTGGAGGGGTGACGCTTGGATTCGGAGGAAAGGTTGGCAGCTAGCAAGAAGGAAGGAACAGGGGGCGGCCCGGGGGGAGGAGGAGCGAGAGAAGGAGAAGCAGACCTGAGCCCCGGTAAGGGCAGTGGTGGCCCGCCCCCACCCCCTCCCTCCTGGACCGAGAGACAGCCCCCTCTCCCCAGGGGGGGAGACCTCGGACACCCTCGGCACGACCCCTCCGCCCGACCCGGTTTCCACCCGTTACCCACCTCCCAAAGGTCCCACCTCCTGGGTGGTACCCGTTAGACCTCTCCCCGTCCACCTCCCCCCTACCGTCCACCTACGTACCCTCCTCCTCCCCCCTGGATGCATGGGAGGAGGAGGGGGGAAGGGGGTAGAGACTCCTCCCATCCCTGAATCACCTTAGTGGAAGCGGGGGTGGTGGAGGGGGTAAGGGTGGTGGGGGAGGAGGGTGTGCAGAGGGGTTTAAGAACACTGGTGTTCTCGCTGGAGACTGGGGGCGACTGTCTGTCAGTCCGGAACTAGAGCTGGAATGCACAAGAAAAAGAAAAAATCAATGTAGCAATAACGGGCATGCAAAACTTAATGATTCATCAACATCTTTCATATACAGAAAAGAGGCAGAGTGGTGAGCATAGTAGGGGTGTGTGGGAAAATTGCAATAGACTGTCCTTTGTGCTATTTTTCATCCATAGAGTGGCATGTGTTCTATGCACAGCCAGAGAGAACATCATTAGAGTATGTGTGAAAAGTTAAAATCCTTTTATAACTGAAGAAAAAAAAGGATATGTACACATATATACAAATACACACACACACTCACACACACACACACACACACACACACACACACACATATACAGAGTGCATTGCCTTAGAACTTAACTGCATTGATAAATCTGCTGATAATTAACATTGAAACCAAGTGCATTTAAATATAGTCATGCATGATTTATTATTGTGGCACTCTAATTGTGCACCTGACCATGCCTATACATACATATAAATGAAGGGGGGCACACAAGGATGCAGGTATTTATCAGTAAGGTATAGCAGTCAGTCATATTGCCATTTAATGGATGTCTTGCTTATGAAGTACACCTGCTGCTTATAACCCGGTATAAGAGACTCATAAAATATGTTGTAAATCACTGATGATGCAATACAACAGTTAGAATTTGCAGTGATAAGTGGGAGTATATAATGAGGAATACAGTGCAACTGTAAACATTAAATTGAATAGAGGCTTGTAAACTGCAGCAGTTCACAATGAAACACTCACTAATGGCATTAATTGACAGTACACAGACAGTTAGCCCTCTTCTATGCAAAAAGACACAATTAACATTAAGCAAAACATTTTTTGCCATTAAAGACACATCTGACTGTAAGATGTAAGGACTATCTGACAATGGAGAAAGTTAACAGGGCCATGAAATAGCCACAGTCTGGTATTTCACTTCATTATTACCATCTAATACAGTCCATACCCTCCTGCATGGTGGACTGGTCTGATGAGAAGGAAGGCACAGCTGCTGAGTGTGAGACTTATAAAAGGAAAAGCAAGCACAAGAATGGCATAATTATGGGAGAATGAGCAATGGAACTTCAGCATGGTGTGGTACTGTGTACACAGAGGGTGCAACCATAGCATTTCTATAGGTCTGTTTTATGCTGGATGAAACATCAAGAAAGACAATATTGTGCACGGGATGTACCAGAAAGTCTTATCAATTGTACTGTACCTGATAATCGAGGGTGTTTTGAGGTCTCCTCCTCCGTGCATTGGTGGAGGTGGGGGAGGCTCATGCGGTCTGACGCACATCCTGTCCCCGGTTCTGTTCAGGAGCTCATTCATCTGACTGTAAGGTAATGCTGCCAGCGAAAAGGGTCCATCTATAGGATCCATGTAAACAGGTTGCCTTAACCAAAAAAAAAAAAAAACATTTCATTTATTTATTTATTTATTTATTAATTGGGCGAAAAAGACTTTGGTTAAATTCCCCCGTTTCTAATTGGAAATAAATAACTCAAGTGATTACATTTACAGATGGTTTCATAGACCCGGATTAGCTCTACTCCACAGAGCAGTCCAAGATTAGCGGCAATCAAACCAGGAGTTTAAATAGTTCTTGCTGGTTCTCTAATATTAATGTTTTTGGTTTTCATTTTAGGAAGGCCTTCACCACCGTGGAGTGTTTTATCTTCCTCTGATGAATGTTGTGAAAGGCGCTACGGTCTGCACATGATAAGGCACTGTAAATCAAAGCTGTTGTTGCTGTTGTTAAAATCTTGGTTATTGCTGTTTTTACTGCAATCATTGGTTGCTCTGGCTTAATTAATACTTGGCTACTTTTATTTAAAAAAGTCCCCCTTCCCCCAACACCAATAAATGGGATTTGGACAATCTGTACCTCAGCATACTGTATATGGTGTATAATCATGTTCAAGTGAAAATCTGTTGAAGAGTCTAGGTTGGTGTAAAAATTCAGCAGTTGGCTATGTATAATAATGTCAGTTACAGTATTGCCATCAGTCACAGCAGATACAGGCTGCTGGCCAGTTCTATGTTTTAAAGAAATAAAAGAGGACAACGTGCAGGAATCGGGCACACCCACTTCATCTGATTTAAAGCCCCTTGCTTAGCTGTCTTGCTTTTTCATCACAATATGTTAAGGAACTACTGTTCTCCCTCAGCATATGGCATTACAAATCCCTCCATATACTTAATATTAATACATTCTGTTATGTTGCATTTGATGTTACTCACATTAAAGAAGTATGATTTAACAGTGGACATTCACCTGGAAAAGATGCTGGAAATGAACAAGAACAGAATGATATCTGACAGCACACTGGAACTTTCAAACCAAGCAGGGGCACTATTTCACCCAGTTTGCCTAGAAGATGAATGCTTTTGTTTTGCTGCTTATCTTTTCTACCCTGTTTTTAAACGAATGATTATATTTACACTTGGTTGAAGCCCATTTATTATGACATAACACTGCATACATAGTATTTGAAAATACGACACTATTACTGTTACTGTGTACAGTAGCTCTCATTCAAGTGCTCCAGAATTAACTGACATGCGCAAATGTAAATTGATCCCCTAACTGAAAAACCCTGAATCCAAGTCACCCCCCCCCCCACCAAATTTGAACATTTATTAGAGGCAAAAAAAAGTGTGATTTGGGTTTGAAATAATACAGTAAGTTCTATGGAAGTACATTCCTCCTGTGTTCCAGATACCTTACATGTGTTCCTATGTGAAGCACAGATTGCAAGTGTAACGCTCATGTGGGATACTATTACCTGGCAGTGAACTTCTAGAATACTGTACCTGGGTTATTAACCTTAATGCTACTTTGAATCTGATGTTTGATGATGGCCTTGTTTTTATAACAGCAATGATTTTTTGGTGAAGCATCAGTTGCACCACCAGCACTTAGTGGAGCACAAGGAATGCTCTTTCAAGAAGCAGAACAAATGTTTACTTCCCTGCTCAGTGCCGATTTACATACAGTAATCTCCCTGTAATCAGTGGCATGATATTATGTTTTTAGATTTGCTTTCAGCCTTGTCTAAACTGTACACTTGACTCTCTAATCTGAAGCTTATTCTAAAGCCATGCATTTTCTTAAAACTGTCTAAAAAGCAGCACAACTAAAGAAACCAGCTGAGAACATGACTATCCCGTAAATATAAAACATTTCAAACACAGTTGTGTTGGAGAAACTCAAGAATTATCTCAGCTATCTATATGTAATCTGTGTTAAATCGATCAATTAGATCTCTGTATTCCCAGCAATATCACAGACGCAATGCTGGGTGCATTAAGTTTTTGTTATTACAGTAAAGTGAAATCAGTAGCAAGACAAGAATCCAAGGCTATAAGTAAATGGTGCACTATGAAGTAAGGGTTGTTTTTAAAGTAATTCAAAGAAAATTAATAACCTTTCAGACCAATTAACTAACAGTTCAATGTAAACCAAAATACAAAAACACCACGTTATTCATCAAAAATCATAAATGGTAAAACATTAATAAAAATGACTAGAAACCAAAATGCTAAATATATCTTGTAGTAAAAACAAACTGTAAAAGCTGAAATATTGCCTAAGAAAGCCACTACCGCTATAGAAAGCAACAGTATCGAAAAGAGAAACCACCCCCTCCAGATACTAAATGATGCTTTGGTATACTATTAACTGACAGGTAATGAACCAAAGAGCCCTCGTGAACATTTCACGAGATAGGGAAGCCAGGAAAACCTTTAGTCTCGTAACTGACAAGTAATGAACCAAAGAGCCCTTGCGAACATTTCAAGAGATAGGGAAGCCAGGAAAACCTTTAGTCTCGCTACTGACAGGTAATGAACCAAACAGCCCTTGTGAACATTTCACGAGATCGGGAAGCCAGGAAAACCTTTAGTCTCGTTAAATCGCAGCAGCGAAGAATGCCCCGCTGGATTGTGAGTGCTGATCGGTTCTATAGCTGCTCTCAAAACAAACCTTGCGTCACAGTATGTTGCTGCGCCGTTGGCGAGCTCTCTCTGTTTGTGGGGGTCGTCCGACTCGTCCTCTGCTAGCTCGGGTCCAAGGGCCAGCTTCTGCCACTCTTTACGCCGGTCATGAGGAGCCCTGGGCACTTTCTCAGGCTCTTGAGGACGATCTATGTTTTTCAGCTGAGGAAGAAAATGCAAGACAACAACTGTTATTTTGTTTAGTACAGGCACTGCAGCTTAATATGCTTTTTATTGAAACCGGTTGTCTTCTCTGGACTACGCGCTGACAAGATGTCGTTTGACAGGTTAAATACAAGTAATTCATGTCCATGGAGTTTTGATTGGTGTGTCGTATTCACTGTGTGTGCACATTGGTTTTTTGAGAGGCTTATGACCTCACTCAAACAAGTCTGGTGTTTAGACAACATGATTCTTTGGATTTGTTTTCTTAATGTCGTGTATATTGTATAAAGACACCATGAAGATGTCTGCAAAACCAACTAGCTGCCCTCCCAGACTGTTTGGGCATCTCAGATCCCTGCCCAGACGCTGTTTTAATCTGATGTCAATTCTATTCATGTCAGATCATGGTCATTCCACACATCATGCCTATTGCCTATCACTAAACAATTCTGATATATAACAGTGAAACACTATTAGACAATAAATACACATGAATGATACTTTAACAAGACAAAAACAGATATTTCTTTTTACATGAAAAGACATTAAGTTCAGGATTGAGAAGGCAATATAAATACTTTATCTACTTCCCTGTGAGATTTTGCTTGCATCATTTAATTAAAAAAAAAGTCCCCATAAATTTCAATATTTGCCACCTGGTGACATTCTAAAAAAATATTAGCAAAAAACACATTAAATTACATATAGCTAAGCTAACAAAATAATTCCAGTAAATTTAATGTCACATCGTAAATATCACATTTTCCTACAGGAAAGAGGCACACATTATATGAAATGTGCATGATTTATTAATATATCTATATATATAATATATATATATATATATATATATATATATATATATATATATATATATATATATATATATATACACACACAGACACACACACACACACACATACAGTGCCTTGCAAAAGTATTCAGACCCCTGACCAATTCTCTCCTTTTACTGAATTACAAATGGCACATTGAAATTTCATTCTGTTTGATTTTTTTTTTTTTTTTTTTGAAAACACTGAAACTCAGAATCAATTATTGTAAGGTGACATTGGTTTTATGTTGAGAAATATTTTTAAGAAAAATAAAAAACTGAAATATCTTGCTTGCATAAGTATTCAACCCCTGTGCTGTGGAAGCTCCCAGTTTGCACCGATGAAAGAAATTGCCCTAACGAGGACACAATTACCTTACCATTGGCCTCCACCTGTGAACCATTAAAGTTGCTGTCACATTTGCTGGATAAAAACCCCACTGTTGAAGGATCATTGGTAAGGCTGTGAAGGAAAATGAAGACCAAAGAGCATTCTACAGAAGTTAGAGATAAAGTAATACAAATGCATAGATTAGGGAAAGGGTACAAAATAATATCCAAGTGTTTGGATAGCCCAGTGTGCACAGTTGGATCAATAATCAGGAAGTGGAAGCTGCATCACATCACCCAGGCACTGCCAAGAAAAGGCCGTCCCTCAAAACTCAGCACTCAAACAAGAAGGAGACTTGTGAGAGAAGCCACAAAGAGGCCAACAATCACTTTGAAGGAGCTACAGAGTTCAGTGGCTGGGAGTGGAGTAATGGTGCACCAATCAACCATATCAAGAGCTCTGCATAACACTGGCCTATATGGGAGGGTGGCAAGAAAGAAGCCGTTACTCAAAAAGTACCATCTGAAAGCACATCTGGAGTTTGTTAGAAAGCATGCGAGTGACCCAGCTGCGACGTGGGAAAAGGTTTTGTGGTCAGATGAGACCAAGAGAGAGCTTTTTGGCCAAAACTCAAATCGCTACATGTCGCGCAAACTTAACACTGCCCATGCCTCAAGACACACCATCCCTACAGTGAAGTATGGTGGTGGCAGCATCATGCTGTGGGGATGCTTCTCATCAGCAGGGACTGGGCATCTTGTTACAGTTGAAGGAAGAATGGATGGAGCAAAATACAGGAAAATACTGCAAGAGAATCTGCTTCAGTCCGCTAAAAAACTGAAGCTTGGGAGGAAATTCACCTTTCAGCGGGACAATGATCCCAAGCACAAGGCCAAAGCAACACTGGAGTGGCTCAAGAACAAAACGGTGAATGTCCTACAGTGGCCCAGTCAAAGTCCTGATCTCAATCCCATTGAGAATTTGTGGCACTATTTGAAAATTGCGGTCCACAAGCGTCGTCCAACCAACCTGAACAACCTGGAGCAAATCTGCCAAGAAGAATGGGCCAAAATCACTCCGACACTGTGTGCAAAGCTGGTACATACTTACCCCAAAAGACTTAAAGCTGTTATTGTAGCGAAAGGTGGCTCTACCAAATATTAATGTGTAGGGGTTGAATACTTATGCAAGCAAGATATTTCAGTTTTTATTTTTCTTAAAAATATTTCCCAACATAAAACCAATGTCGCCTTACAATAATTGATTTTGAGTTTAAGTGTTTTAAAAAAAAAAATTGAACAGAACAAAATTTCAATGTACCATTTGTAATTCAGTAATATGAGAGAATTGGTCAGGGGTCTGAATACTTTTGCAAGGCACTGTATATATATACAGCTCTGGAAAAAATTAAGAGACCACTGCAAAATTATCAGTTTCTCTGGTTTTACTATTTATAGGTATGTGTTTGGGTAAAATTAACATTTTTGTTTTATTCTATAAACTACTGACAACATTTCTCCCAAATTCCAAATAAAAATATTGTCATTTAGAGCATTTATTTGCAGAAAATGACAACTGGTCAAAATAACAAAAAAGATGCAGTGTTGTCAGACCTTGAATAATGCAAAGAAAATAAGTTCAGATTCATTTTTAAACAACACAATACTAATGTTTTAACTTAGGAAGAGTTCAGAAATCAGTAGTTGGTGGAAAAACCCTGATTTTCAAGCACAGCTTTCATGCGTCTTGGCGTGCTCTCCACCAGTCTTTCACATTGATGTTGGGTGACTTTATGCCACTCCTGGCGCAAAAATTCAAACAGCTCGGCTTTGTTTGATAGCTTGTGACCGTCCATCTTCCTCTTGATCACATTCCAGAGGTATTCAATGGGGTTCAGGTCTGGAGATTGGCCTGGCCCTGACAGGGTCTTGATCTGGTGGTCCTCCATCCACACCTTGATTGGCCTGGCTGTGTGGCATGGAGCATTGTCCTGCTGGAAAAACCAATCCTCAGAGTTGGGGAACATTGTCAGAGCAGAAGGAAGCAAGTTTTCTTCCAGGACAACCTTGTACTTTGACCAGTTGTCATTTTCTGCAAATAAATGCTCTAAATGACAATATTTTTATTTGGAATTTGGGAGAAATGTTGTCAGTAGTAATTTTACCCAAACACATACCTATAAATAGTAAAACCAGAGAAACTGATAATTTTGCAGTGGTCTCTTAATTTTTTCCAGAGCTATATATATATATATATATATATATATATATATATATATATATATATATATATATATATATATATATATATATATATATTGCATTGTACTTTTGTTTAGAGAACTCATACTTCTAGAAGCTAGATGCATTGGCTTGAATTTGAGTACCAAGCACCACTTTTTCTAGGACGGATTTGTTTTCAATGTCGACTTTGTTCCTTTATGCGACTTTACGAAGTTGATCGTTAGTTGACATTGAGGGAGTGTTCGATAAATCAAATGAACCTTTACCTTAATGTGTGTTTTTTTCATTTAGGAAAGTCTGAGACCTATGCAATGATGGCAATGTATTAGGTACGATTTACTGGAAATATTTTGTTAGTGCCACATTCTTTAAAAGGGAAAGCGATTTTAGCCACAAAACCGTATCTGTTTTTTGGGGTTTTTTGCACATCTCTTTGTAGTATCTGGTAATACTAGCAAGAAAATGTAATAAAACAAATCAACTTTCTCCTTCTTCACCAACTTTGTGTTGCTTTTGAAACATTAAGGAGTTTCTTATAGTTTTATTAACCCAGTGTACTGCATCAAACATACCTGACCAGGATGGCCTAAAAACCTACAGGTCTGAGATAATCTGCTGGAATCCTGTAACTACAAAACAAATGGGCTTGTCATGACACAAATAGCATCTCTTATTACAAGGGCCAGTGTCCCGAATCTGAGACCTGAGTTATCATTATAATTATTATAAACGTAATGAGCATCATGTAAGAGATTATCATTTACAGTGCTTGGAATATTTCTATACATTAATCAAAAATCTTATAGATTAAAAAATGTACTGATTATTATTATAAATATTATTATTACTATTGAATGCACTTCAAAATACAGATACATTCAGTACATGGGAAATGCATTAAAATAAGTCAAATTAATTAAGCATGGTTTCACTTTGAATAGTGCATGAACAAGTCAAAGTAATAAGACGCAGTATAAAATTCAAGTGAATGATTAAATACATTAAACATGTATTCCTATAAATAATCTTGTGTCTTCATGATAATGTATGGGATGAATTTATAAGGAATTCATTACATACTCATGCGCTATATAAAAACTTAATAATACATCTTCTTTAAATGTGTAATTAGAATACCAGCAATTTATTACAATCATCGTCATCAACCTCAACATCAACACATATTTCAACATAGCAACACAGGAATACGAAAAACAACACAGAACACTGAACATCAAATGGCAAAAACAGTACATGATACAGTAAATAGGAAAGAAGATACTGCCCACGGTATTTCACTTGATTTTTAGCTGAAGGGGTGCTGATAGGCTTAAAATAGCACTGCAAAAGAAAATAAACTGCAAATAACTGCAAAAAACAGAAAAAAACTCCACAACACGGTTTAATTTAATTGAAAATAAATACATGTACAGCTCTGGCTGCCAAAGGTTTTGCATCACCCTGTAGAATTAACAAATTTTGCTTCATAATGTTGAATGAAACCTGTTGTATAATGTTACGTTAACACATACCGCTTTGTATTTTTTCCATATAGGCTACTTAACAAAAAACTGAAAAAAAAAAATGGAACAACTGGACATTTCAAAATCTAACATGAAATACTGTAGTACTATTATGGCTTTCGGTAGACTTCTCGCCTATCATTTTGTAGTTTATTTGATTTGATAAAAGATCTAAATTATGTTCATCAATCCATATATCTATCTATCTTAAATGATGTCTCAATCCTAACATTTTAGGTACTGCAAAACCATTGGCCATGTTTATTGACATATTGTGTGTGTGTAAATCCTCTTCCTGTAAGGTGCAGTAACTATAGTAACCACAACTTCTTTTAATATTGTACAGTACATTGTGTATGATAAATGCTTGCACCCTGACTTTATATTGTTTGCATGCACAAGTTGAATGAATGGAGAAAATACAATACTTTCACTGAATAGAAAATGGACTACATATATAGCTACTTTTTTTTCTAATGATAACAATCTAAAACACAGAAGGAAATCAATTAAAATTAAGCCATGGTGTTAATTGAGGTGTACACCATTAAATTCATGGGGCTATTTCCCATGTTAATGCCATCTGTGCTGTAATGTTAGAAATTATGGCTCAGCCTTCTCCTCAGTGAAAAAATGCAGCTGTTACCTTCTCAGAGTGATAATTGGATTTCTTTTCTTCTCCTCAGCCATTAGAACATGTTAAGAAACAGCTTTTTCTCTGCTAAGAGCACTGGCAAATCACATTCTTCATACTACTAAACTGATTTCCCTCCCCTCACTAAGAGAACATTAAAAAAAAACTACTGTAAATGGTTGAAGGCTGGTTTTTAAAATGGCTATTATCTATATTTCAAATATCCATTAGACCAACATTATTATTTTTTTAAAATCGTACTTTAGCAAGCAAATAAACAACTCGGCATGATGGAGAGAAAAGCAGAGATGTCCTTAAAAGTGGCATTTTAAGGGCCTTCAGTTTGGAGGCAGTGGGAAAGATCCCCTCTTTCACCAGATAACATGGGGGTTCTAGGTCAGACGACTGCTGTATATGTGCGCAATAATTTGATTTGATTGGTGTGTCAAGTCTTGGATACATATTCCCAAAAGAGATGTGAACAATGAGCTGGTTCAACACACATAAATCCAGCAATGCGCTTTGTGGTACTCTTGTACCGAAATCACTCCATGCACTTTTACTATTATTAAATCTGACCTCTTTGACGTTGTAGTTAAAAACTAGACCAGTCTAATAGGCACTAATATTTATTTTATACATAAAAAAAATCAGTTTTATGTTTTTAGTTTTTAAACCTCAAAAGTAAAAAAAATACAGGAAGCCAATTTAAATATCTGTCTCCCAAAATGATATTTATCAATTTTCTTAGAATGAGTGTGCCCAAGGTAAAGCTTTTTTTTTACATTTTGGCTGCTGCTCTGAATGTTTGTTTAATGTATGCAACAGTAACATATTGTATTCAATTATATAATTCACGCCTGGGGCTATTGCACACACCAAGCACATTTGCCTGATGGCTGGATTAGCACAAGCACACTTCAAGCACAGCAATCTTGCAGGTAAAAAATGCAAGTTGGTGGGGTCAAAAAGAGAACGGGTTAAAAGACCGTACAATAACAAAGTTGTCGTTGGTCTCCATTTTTCACTATTAAAACCCCAGGGGAAGCCGCACACACTTTTCAAATTCAAATTGAGGATTAGCTGGTGTTAGTTTGTATAAATACTGATATGCGTTAGTGTAGATCAACCAGGAGCAAACTTGTCTATGGGCTGCAAGCTGAAAGCACCATGTGCTACCTACCTCCAGCATGGTGTTTGTGAGCTCTGTGGTGACACAGAGAAAGCCTTCAGATGAGACATGAAACGGAGGTTCCAGCTGCTTAAAGTCAAACATATTATAGAACTCATGAAAGGACAGCCTGTGGTGCCCAGGCAAATTCACCCAAATGATAACACATGGTAATGTACCATTATATATATATATATTATATATATATATAATATATATATAATATATACTTATATCTACATATATTATATCTGTGTGTATGTGTGTGTGGTGGGCACACACACACACGTTGTATACGTTTCTGTAAATACCTGAAAATGAAAACACATGTTACAATATACAAAACAAAACATAAGGAGTATCAAAGCAATGGTCAAGAAAATTTAAAATTGTCTCTAAATCTTGGATTCCTCAAAATAGCCACCCTTTGCCTTAATAACAGCCTCACAAACACAAGGCATTCGGTTAACAAGTTTCAGCAGGAAATTACCCGACATGTCTTCCTAGCTCTTCTACAGCAATTCCCAGAGATGTAGGGCACTTGTGGGTAGCTTTGCTTTGACTCTTCTGTCCAGTTCGTCCCATACAAGTTCTATGGGATTGAGGTCTGGAGACTGGGCAGGCCAGGTCATTACATTGAGTTGTCCTTCACTTTCCTTCTTCGCCAGATAGTTCTTGCACAACTTTGAGGTGTGTTTCGGGTCATTATCTTGCTGAAGAATGAAGGACTGCCCAACTAGCCGTAATTCTGATGGAATGGCATGCCTCTGAAGTATGCTATGATAGCCATGCTGGTTGAGCTTGCCATGGACTTGGTAAAGATCACCAACTCTGTCACCTGCAAAGCAACCCCAGACCATGACACTGCCTCCTCCATGCTTGACAGTGGGAACCACACATGCAGAACTCATGCGCTCACCCTCTCTGCCTCTTACAAATACTCGGCGGTTGGACCCAAATATTTCAAATTTGACTCATCGGTCCATAAGACTGACTTCTACTCCTCAGACATCCAGTTTCTGTGTTTTTTGGCCCAGGCAAGTCTCTTCCTCTTATTCTGCACTCTTAACAATGGTTTCTTTGCAGCAATTCTTCCAGTTAGGCCAGCTTCACGCAATCTCCTCTGAACAGTTGATGTTGAAACATCTGTACTTCTAGTAGCATTTAGCTGATCTTGTATTTCAGGGGCCGTTAATCGCCGGTTTTGCAGACTTGTGACTCGAATGAACTTGTTCTCTGATTCTGAGGTCACCCTTGGCCTGCCTGACCTTGTTCGGTCCTCATGAGTGCCAATTTCTTCAAATCGGTTGATGGTCTTGGCCACAGCAGTTACAGACACTTGCAAAGTTCTTGCGATTTGTCTTAAAGATTAACCCTCATTTTCTTTGCTTAACTGAGAGTATTTTGCCATTTTCTGTTCCCTTACATTCAGGAATGACAAACTTGTGCCTATGCTACCTATATTTATAGTAATCATGGACCTTCGCCTGTTACCAATAATTGGTGACAAAAGGTTAATTAGGTAACATGCTAGTTAACTCAGAGAACAGAGAACTCAAAGATCTAACAAAGACACTTTTATACTTAGGCCAGTGTTCTTACACAGTGTTATACACATTTCAGACTTTTAACTGACTTGGGCTTCAGACTGAAATCCCTATGCTTTGGGTGACCATTTCATTGAAATTGACAAGATTTACATTTTCATTTAAAAATGTAATTTTTGAATGAAACTCATGTATGATTATCAGCTTATATAAGTACATGTATCATATAATGAAATATTAAGTGTTTATAGACAAGTTTATACAGTTAAAAGCATAGATAATCACAAAAAACCTGGTTTCAAGCAGGTGTACTCAAACTTTTGACTGGCACTGTATATATGTAGTGATATGTTTGATTATATTATCTCTACCTGGATTTATCATATGAACATCATTAGACTATTGACCAAAGTACCCTCCAGTAGCAGTGCTGGTGGTTCCCAAAATAGCCACACATTTCTATGCATAGTATCTCGTTTTTTGTTTTTGTTTTTTTTTTGTAGGAGGAAGCACTGATCTGGATATGCAAATAATTTTGATACAACAGATCTTGAAGGAGTGCTTCAAAGATAGATATAAGAATGTGTTTTTGATTTCATTCCACAGCTAATTTTTGACCCAGGATGTGTGAATACACATATTAAATATATTTCTTGTTAACACTGAAAGGTGTTTTGTAACCTTAAACACATTCTTCAAACTGTAGAAAGAACCTACAAGTCATGTGTTCCTCCACTCCCATTTTTATTTCCATCCTGCTCTTAATCTAGTTATTACCACACTACATTATGTCTCATTGCTTTATTTCTACTTCTGTGTCACACTTGGTTTTCTCTTATTTATTGATCCTCTTTCATGTCTGGGTCAGTTTTATTTCACACTGAGCCTCTCCTCTTCACTGTCTGTCCGCTTCTTTTATGAAAGACTTGTGCAGCTAGTGAGTGCATTGCTACAATAGCTACCATGGTTACAGGGTTATGATAACTGACCATGGTGACTCCAAGTCAAAGGAGAGGTGAATTACCTGGAAGGCAATGCCTGCTGTAGAGGGGTTTATTGATAATATGAAGCAAAAAGCTGGTTCTTGTAAGGAGGCTTAGAAATCCAAGATTCAAATCTTAGTAACGGTCTACCATTTAGTAGATTAACCATGTGGCATGCCTAAATAAATAAATAAATAAACAAATAAAGCCACTTAACCCCCCCACTAAAAAAAACCCCACCAAACCATAGACTTTTAAAATTATTCTGCAATGTTTCTATTTCCATCTTCAATGTATAAGCATATTTATATAGATTTCATGCAACTAACCTACCTTCCTTGAAATACTGCGCACATCATGCTCCGTCTTTCCCAGTGGGCTACTGTGACTACAGAAGCCAGTCACAGGCGCCCCAATTAGTCATAAACACACACAATTCTCATTACTAAAAAATAACTGGACCATCTATTTTATTTCTCTCAGAAACTAATAATACTCCCTACATCACATGGTCACCAACTACACTGGCTAATTTTAACAAGAGCCAGAGAGGGGAAAATAAACTGTGCAGATATCAACTGAGAGCGTCTGCTATAGAGTATCTATAAACAGAGCACACATGGAGCACCACCCTTTGAATGTGCAAATTGTGTTTTCTAATAAAGAACATAATGACACCAGCTGTTCCAGAATGACACTGTTTTCTAATATGAATCAAATCTTTGTTTGCCCCATCTCATTTATTACGAACAGCAAGTTATCTAAATCAAAAGGCACCCAAGGCAGACTGACTCTTGGCACATTCTCTGCAGTGCAATGTAGAGGCAGCTACAGATAACAATACATCTTCCTGTCAAATGCCTATGCCATTTTTATTCGGATGTGACTAGTGAATCTGTCACTTGTACACATCTGGTATTTTGTCATTTTCATTTCATAAAATGTAGTAAAAAAACTATTACTTTTTTGTGTTTGTCAACGTGACGTTGGGTGCCGGGTAAAAAAAGCAATCATAAAGACTTTTATCATTGAAATATAACTGTCTCATGTTTTCACAATAAAATACAAATTGTAGACAGATATTCCCAGACAGAGAAATGACTGCTGGCAAGTGTGATAACTCAGTATTTCCCAAACAAATTAGTTACTTTCAAAATACATCAAAACTAATGAACTCTGCTAGGGATGTATGCTAGGTTTGAAAAAGTGAAACTATTTCCAAATCAAAAAGTCCAAAGGGGCAATTTAGACTAGAAATAGCCAATTTTGTGACTGCAAACCATATTATCCACATAACTATCACACAACATACAGTGCGGTTGTGAATAGAGTTCATTCAGAAACCTATGCTTCTATTTTTTTTCAAGATCACTTCGTATTATTATTAAATAAGAATTCTTAAAGTGTCTTTAAAAAATATATCACAGTATCCACGCAATACTATTTATGAGCAGAATCCAGCAGAATCAGAATCTATGGGAGAGGACTGATTCTGAGCTTGGTAGTTTGCGGTTTTTATTTCTGCGAGCATTCAGGATTTACTTTCAAACAAATAATGCATTTTTGTATTGTGAGATGTCTCTCTCTCTCTATTATTTTTTATCTACCAGTTGTGCACAGCTGTCAATAAGCATTACATTAATCTGCTAGGGCAATCTAAAACAAATCTAGAAAGCTGGAATTCTGTAGGATTGATTGAAGTCCTGTCTTTAACTGGTTTCACAGAGGATCAGCAGTCTGCCACAAATAAACGTTTAAAAAGCAGAGTACATGTTCTGTAAAAGAGTTAACTGTTAATCACCATCTGATTAAGGCTGTGGGGATAAATTTCACACCACAATATTGGCCTTAAGTGGCTGTACTATTCTTAATCATACAGACTTTCTATTATCAGTGTGTGCAAAGCCACATTATGCACCATACAAAATCTGAAGTACTGTTATTTGAGCAAATACAAGTTTAGCATACATGTGCATGCATATTTTGCTTCAAACAGGAGCAAATACAGAAATCAAGACTAAAAATGTATTGAAAAAAAATCACTTCAAATAACAAATTGCATGTTTACTTTCTCCTCAATTTATTTCAAAGAAATAAGATTAGGCATGAGGGAGGATCTCCACTGCACACACACACTGACGCAGACACACACACACTCTCACACAGAGAAAGACACATTACCTTCTGCTTTCTTTTCTCTTTCCTCTTGTCCTCTGTATCTTGCAACATCTTCTCCCTCCATAGGTCGAAGAAATAAGAAGGGTTTGTGTAGAACTTCAAACCCTCCTTGCCATCATCCCTGAAGAACAACATCATTTAGGAGTTTATAAAGGGCATCAATGAAATGCCCACTGACATACGTGTGAGCTGTGGCTGTGTGGCAGGTTGGAAGCCCTGTCAGTGCATGTGTGCAGGTGTTGATGTGGGGGATAATGGTTTGGCAGGAAAGGGATTAAATTTCTCCCTGTCAAAATGCATGGGAATGTGGCTGGAGCCTTGAATTGTATACAAGATTAAATGATTAATTAAGGCTTCAGCCACAGGTGTATAAATAGGGTGATCACAGGTGTTGGAAGTAATGATTCAAGTTGATGTTGGCGAGAGACGGAGGTGTTTCTTGTTCCGTGCCATCTCATCCCGTCTTTGCTTACATTGCCGCAAGTGTTTTGTATTCCTTTTATTTTGCCCCGTGTGCCATTTTATTTTGGTAATGTGTTTTGTTTTGTTTACTGTCCAGTGTTTTGTTTTTTATTATTAAACATGCGTACTAGTGCTTCACTGCAACTTCTGGTCGAAACAGCATTGCCAGTGACGCTGTCCTGCCACACAGCCATTCGCAAGTCTATGGGAGCTGTCAATATAACAAACTTTTCGGCTATTTAGAGCTACTCTTAGACATTTCCTTGATAATAGTGCAAATATTGTTTTGCCTTATGCAGTGAAATTGCCGTAGGAATGGCAATTTGGAAACGTTCCTACCAGCCTGGTAAACACATGGGTTAGGTATAAAATTCACAATGAACAAAATAGAAAGACTGTCACTTTAAACATAAATTATCAGACAGTCCATTTACTACCCAATAGGTTGAATACACAAACAGTCTACTAAGGCTGTACGTAACACTTACAGAAATTCACGATTGCTTCCAATACAAACAACTTAACTTAACAATGTCATTAGTGTATAAGACGCGCCTCCAATGGTTGCACAGAGTGGGGGGTCTGTATTCTTAAAACACCTGGCATGACCCTGTGAACATACAACGTCACTAACAAGCTGTTACTGTAAACTAGGGGTTTTCAACCGGATTACGCGTACCCTGGGGGTACTTCTAAGGGTCATAGATGGTACGCACAAATATAATAATTAACAGTATTATATAGTACCTCTAAACCACTGTGCATAAATATTACATTTGTGTTTATAGCTCAAAGCAAACTGCAGATAAAATGAGATAAAAGGATAAGGGGTCACAAAAACGAGCAAGAAAAAGGGGCACATCTGTACTTACACATGCATGATTTCGATTGAGTGGGCAGGATTCCCATTAGGGCAGGTGAAGCAGGCGTCTGCTTAAGAAGCACCTGTGAGATTATGGACATACAATAAGCTCTAACAACCTGCTCATGAACTTTACTGTTTTCTTGTTTTCAACTTTCTTATGTTCTACCCTGGGGGTACTTCTAAGGGTCATAGATGGTACGCACAAATATAATAATTAACAGTATTATATAGTACCTCTAAACCACTGTGCATAAATATTACATTTGTGATGAAGCGTCCTAATCAGTACTAAGGGTCATATCTGTACGCACAAATGCATGATTTACGA
The DNA here is from genome assembly GCF_017654505.1 of Polyodon spathula. NCBI lineage: Eukaryota > Metazoa > Chordata > Actinopteri > Acipenseriformes > Polyodontidae > Polyodon > Polyodon spathula. The sequence continues at coordinate 6,662,943 of NC_054538.1, read as the reverse complement.
TTAAACTGGGCTGGTTCCCAATTATGAATCATGAAGCAGGCGTTCTGCTGATTGTGCTATGGACAGCGCTCTTAAACGATGAAGGTAGCTCGAACTTTGCACTTGTGTTTGATATCTTACTATTAATTTGTGTTTTTAGCAGATGCTTTTATCCAAAGCGACTTACAGAGATTTCGATTGAGTGGGCAGGATTACCATTAGGGCAGGTGAAGCAGGCGTCTGCTGATTGTGCCTATGGACAGCGCTCTGTGCTGCTCATGAACTATTATTAGTCATTTAGCAGACGCTTTTATCCAAAGCGACTTACAGAGATTTGGGGGTGAACCTCCTGGTAATAAGCCCCTTTCTTTAACCACTGACCAACCAAGCCTCCTAATCAGGGAAGCGCAATCTTTCTGCATTTTTTTTAGATTTACAGTATAAATGCTCCAGTAAATATCATTATTAATCATAATACTCATACTTTGACGGTTTTTGTTTTATTTATTAGGCGTGGCTGCATTTTAGTAACATTTTGTTTTTGGTGTTTGATGAAGTGGATACATTGCTTACTTGCAATACAAAAGAAGAAAACACAAGAGTCTACAGAAAATGCAAAGCGACAGAAAGTTATATCAAATTCCTTTGGATAATTTTTATGTTGGTTTTAATAAAAATGCTTATCATTGTTAATAGTTATTAGAATTTTACCTTGAGGTAAACATTTTAAATGGCACATAATTATGCAGAGATGGGAAGTAAACATTAACATTTACATAAACATTTACAATGCACACTATTTTGTATTATTTATATTATCTTTGCCGAATAGAAAGCGAATATGACGGTTTCCAAAGAGATTACTAAATACTTGTCTTTTAATTCTGCGTATCCAAATACTTGGCTTAATTCTTAAAAGTTTTAAGAATTAAGCCTACTTTTTGTTATTCTGTCCTAAACCAGCAGTTTGTCACCTAAATTGCTGTGACATAAATAATTTATTAAAAAAACGGGGAGGAAAAGAAACGTGTTAATCAGATTATTCTCTATTTTATAGCAACTGTTGTGCCATTCGGTAGAGCGAAAATTGTAACGGGGTACTTGAGCTGAAACCTCCAGACAAGAAGGGGTGCAGTTTCAAAAAAAGCTTGAAAACTCCTGCCGTAAACAATTACCACTTCAGAGTCCCTGTGACAATTGATTCAATTATACTTATCCACACTAAGCAGCACTTACTCATCAAGAGACTAAAGGGATTAGGAAAAGAAACTTATCTAGAAAAAATACAAATTTGAAAAAGTGCTTGAATCTACTCAATGGATCATGGCAGCTCCATTGGCACTAATGGGATAACAATAATGAACACGGTCGCCGGTATCCTCTCAATTGACTAGGACGAGGGTAAACTAACTTCTCACACAATTATAGAGTTCTACCTCCAGGTTACGGCTGAGATTATTAGCTGGGCTGTGCTCAGATATGGAAAAACCTAAGAACTGTGTACTGCATACAGCCAATTTTGCTTGCCATGGGCAAAATTAAAATTTATAAATTTATACTGTCAATAATATTGTGCCGACTAAAATAGAACATTTAGGGCCTGATTTTCCACCATAGGAAAATTGCCCATGTAATACATTTATTACGGTGAGGGCAATTTGCCCAAAGGGGAAAATAGTCCTTAATCTTCATTCCTAGAAATACTCAAAAAAAGACATTAATTATACTTGATCAAGAATAACTGAGTGCACAGATGCTACCCTCCTCACTGCCTAATTCATCCATCCACTGTACACATCAAGAAGCATTTTGAAATGATGCACGAACATAGGTTTATGTTTCCTGCCAACCTGTAAGGTGTTAGTATGTTGAGTGGTGGGGGCTGTTCACACAGGTCGTATGTCTCCTGTAGTGGAATAGGCAATGTCCTGCGGTCAAAGAGCTGCTGGTCTTGGATAGTGGAGCTTTTGAAGGCTTTTCTCATAGTGATATCCTGCAGGGAAACTAAAAAAAAAAGAAGACAAAAAAGAAAAACGTAATTTAATGCTTCACAACCAAGCAAAATAAACACAAAATGATGTGTTGTTGAGAGTTTACTAACTAGAGAGCAGGAAAACATTGCTAGTATGTAGCAACCATCTTTTTAGACACATTAAATGCCACTGACCTCATTTGAGGGCATGTTACTTTGTCATTTTTTGCAGTATGTTAACTGGCACCTACCTGTTATTTTTTTTGCTCTTATTAGGACTGAAGTCATTGTATTTTGTATCTTGCTCTTAATTGTACTGTAATTATTGATATGTATTTTTATATACAACTGTAAGTCACCCTGGGTAAGGGTGTCTGCTAAGAAATAAATAATAATAATAATAAATAATAATCATTAAAATTCTCCCAAAAACATATCGCTACACAATCACATGCTGTGCTACTCCTAAGCTACACAACAAACAGCTTTAACCACGTGATATGCACGTATGCAGTCTGCATTTTTCCCATTATGTGTGTTTATAAATTAATATGTACTACAGCTCCTTTTGATGCAATACCAAGCATCCCCTTCAAAGCCGCCATTAACTGAAACAGCTTCCAATGTGAAACAAATACTAACTAAATAACTTGCACATTGTGAAGCACATTTGTCTTATCAAAATCATTTAAAAAAAAGAAAAAAAAAATCTACATCTAGCATTCACGCAAATGCTAGATGTAGATCTAATCCGTGCTCATTCTACTGCTTGTGTTCACTATTCAGGGAGAAAAAAAAAAGTAATCTAGCTGTCCCAGCCTGCATTGAATACTCCTAACTCGGTTGGAATGACTAAATTATAAAATAAATCATTTAAACCACAGTTTTAGTACTTTTCATTTTCAGCAATATAAAATATGTGCTAGTGTTGCCATGAACAGATAAAATGTAGTTTAAAAAAAATAGATAATCAGCATGTTGGCTACAAAGCGAAAGATATTTGGCAACATTTTGAATAGTTCCTCCTGAGGATACACTTCTAATTTAAATTGTAATCTGGATTTATGTCAGCAAAAAACTAAAGCTAGAACTCAGTCCACTGTCAGCCCCCCAAAAACATATGCAAAGTGACAGTTTAGTGTGCTGGTTTACTGTAGTCTGTTACTTCCGCATGACTGTGGATAATTTCAATACAATGTCCCACTTGCTTGTTTTGCAGCTTCGCCCAGTTACTACCTTTTCGTTTCACGAATTTCTTTTATTTCCATACTTTTGCATTTGGCTGTTTTAGTCCGTTTAGCATCATTTTTATTTACTTTTTATTTGGTCTAAATTAGGTTTACACAGTAATTTAACAGACGCGACAGATTAAACAACTTTTTTTTTCCTTTCATTTTTTACAAATACACTTCTGGCTCCGATGTCAGTGAATACCCACACCCTTCCACAGTACCATTAATCAGAAAGGTGTCCTGAGAAATCTGAACGCTTTGCAACAAGTTCATAGTGAAGATCATCAATTAATTGTTAGGTTATTATCATACCCCTGGTTCCCTGAAATAGAAATGTAACCATTACCTAATGGGTGTTTAACTCCTAACCCTGAAACCTGAATAGATATACCAAAGCTGCTTGGCCGAGCCTGTGACGCAGTCATGCCCGCCCCCGAGGGTATAAAAGGACTGCAAGCACAGAATTCCGTATCCTCTTTCCTTCAAGCATGCTGCAATCATGGAGGCAGCGACCTTGAAGTTTAATAGTTACACTTCTATTTCAGGGAACCAGGGTTATGACAATAACCTACCGCTCCACTTCAAGTACGAAATGTAACCATTACCGTATGGGTGAGTATACCAAAACTGTTGCAAGGTCAGCGTTGCTGAATGACTGGAATGCTACAAGGCTAAGTCGAGGCTGCCTTGTGTGTTACCATTAGGAACTCCAGTAACAAGTAGCTAGGGCTAAAAATCAGATGCCTGTGTTGCAAGGGTCAACTCGGTCGCTGCACTTAACACTCTAGTTCCAAAGCCAGGATTTTGAGGATACACGACAGTTAGTCTGTATAACCGAGTAAAAGGTACAGGGAGTAGTCCACACCGCTGCAGTGCAAATGTCCTTGACAGATGCACCCTGAAATAAAGCCCAGGAAGTTGCAATGCTCCTGGTGGAATGGGCAGTGAGCTGTTCTGGAGAGGGCTTGCTGCGTTCGTCCTGTCAACGTAGTATGTCAGGGCCCATACTGGGCAGAGCTTATGGATCCGTCACTCCCTCTTTCAGACTTGAAAGGAAGAGGATGCCAAGCCTCCAATTTCACAAACTGGTTGACAGGAAATATAGATTATCTTCGGCAAAAATGACCAATTGGTGCAGAGCGTAACCTTGGTCCTGGCTTCGGCAAAAATTAAGCAGGCTTTCGCAATTGAGAATGCCTGCATCTCGCTCACCCGCTTTGTGGAGGCGATTGCAAGCAAACAGCCGCTTCAGCGATAAATATTTCAGCTCAGCTGATTGCACGGGCTCAAATACTTTAAGTCTTCCTCACATTGAGCAGACCTGCCATCGAGATCACCGTGTGGAGGCACGATTGCAGCAAAAAGCGCTCCAGCGCTAAACATTCGCTCAGTGATTTGCACGGGCCATCAAATAGGACGTTAATGAGTGCAATAAGCACCATGTTTAACTTCCAGCGAGGATCACTGTCCTTCATTGGTTGGCTGAAGCCACAAGCCCCTTTCAAAAGTTGCCTGAGGCTGTCAGAGAGGGACCTCAGCAAATAGGACTGGCAGGCTACAAGAATACTATTATAGTTGCCCAGCCGTACATGCTCGAGGATCACCTCGACACCTGGCACTGCTTTTTGGTGCAGATAGCTTCCTTGGACAGGAGCACTAAATTAGGTGCCTGTACCAAAGCAGCAATTGAAGTCTCCACCGGTGGAAATTGGGCCAGGCCCAGCTTCTCCGCATCATGCACCTTATACAGGGTGTCCAGCGAACGGAAACTGGGTGATCACACGATGACTGGATCTCAAAAAGAAAATCTGGGTGCACTGGGGGGGGGGGGGGGGGGAGTGGAGGTGTCAGGATGATGGTCTCCACCACCTTCCACCAGAGGAGTCTGAGAGGGGGAAGAGCTACCCAAGAATCTTTATAGTTGCCCAGCCCGTAAGAGCTGCTCCGGTGCACTGCATCTCCGAGAAAAAGAAAACTGGGGTGCCACTGGGGTGGGGGGGGGGGGGGGGGAGTGTCCCCCTTCTCACCTCTCCCCCTTCTCTGTAGGAGGCAGTGACGTGCAGGCATCTCCGAGCGGCGGCGTGCGGAGGCGTGCAGGCATTCCCGGGGCAGCGACGAGCAGGCATTCCCGGGTTCAAACCACAGGTTTTCAATGAGATTCAAGTCCGGAGACTGAAATCGTGTCACAAAGACGGCTGCAGTGTGTGACATCATACCAAAAACAGGAACCAGGGAATAAAAAACAGAGCGATGGAGTTTGGTGAAGCTGAGCGATTGGTTTGGTTCAGCATTTAATAATGAAACAGACAGAAAATAAAAGGTTGTAAAGACAAAACACACAGGACACGGCACTTTCACCAAAATAGAGAGACAAACAAAACGGACTACCCAGACAAACATGGTGAGCTGACAACTACTACTGCTATTATTATTATTATTATTATTATAACATCTGTCTCCAACCCCGTTCTCCACTCACCGAACACACAACCCCGAGTGAGTGAAAACATGCTGCTTTTATGCAACTGTACCGAGACTCGATTGCTAATCAATCATTCAATTGGAGTTGTGGTACAACTGCACGTGGATTAATAAAGTGCAATTCCCCATGCTCGCATATTATTTCATTTTACCTGCAAGTGAAGTGCTGTGCAATCCTTGTGCCTAAATACAAATATAGATTTTAAACAACTTGTGTTCCACAGATTTCCCATGTACCAATGACTATAATATTGATGTTGATTTCACTGTTTTTGTCTTGCTGGAAGATCCATTTGTGGCCAAGTTCCATAGCCAAAGAACTAGTGCAGATTATGGCTAGAGTAGGGATCCCAAAGGAAATATTGGCTGATCATGTAACTAACTTTCTGTCCAAGACTTTACAACAAGTTTACAAAATATGGTGGAACGTTTTAATCAGAACCTAAAGCAGATAATGAGACGACTTGTGAATAAAGATAAAAAATATTGGGCATCGCTTCTCCCCTACTTGCTTTTTGCAGTGAGAGAGGTGCAGCAGAGTTCGACAGGGTTCTGCCTCTTCGAGCTCTTGTACGGCTGACAGCCTCTCAGAATCCGTGATCTGTTGAGAGGGTTGGGAAGAGCACAAAGTCTCATCCAAAAATGTAGTGCAGCATGTGCTCCTACTGCGAGATCACCTGGATTTGGTCGATGGTTTGGCCCAGGACAATCTCAAATCACCTCAGCACCGGCAACAGTAGCATTACAACCAAAATGCAAGAATTCGAACCTTTCGACCAGGAGACAAAGTAATGCTGCGTCTTCCCTCAGCAGAATCGAAATTACGTGCTAAATGGCAGGGGCCATATCAGGTGATTTGGGCTACAGGAAAGGTGAATTATGAAATTAGACAGCCCCTATTGTCATAATGAATAAGAAATTTATTACAGAAATTTATTAAAGCCCTGGCAGGCAAGGGATGCCTTATTTATAGATCCAGGCGAAGCAGAGGATGATTTAGGCCCCAGATTAGATACCTCAGAACTAAAGACTATTAGGGGAACTAACCTTCTATGGGGGAACTAACCTTGTTGAATATGCCATTATCTCTCCCCCAGGTGTCATGGTGTGAGATAAACCTTACCGGATCCCAGAAAGTCAACAAAGTGGGGTTAGCAAAGAGGTATGTGTGATGCTCAAACTTGGGGTGATTGAGCCTTCCAGGAGCGAGTGGTGCAGTCCAATTGTGAGTGGCCAAAAAGGAAAGCAGCAAACACTTCTGCGTTGATTTCCGCTATTGCCAAGTTCGATGCCCACCTCATGCCTCTTGTTGACGAGCTTCTCGATAAACTAGGAACAGCTAGGTTTATCTCCTTACTCTGGACCTGACGAAGGAATACTGGCAGATCCACTTAACCGGCAGTTCTAGAGAGAAAACAGCAAAACTCCTGAAGGGCTGTTCCATTCCATAACTATGCCATTTGGGCTAAATGGTGCACCTTCTGCCTTTCAGAGACTGATGGACCAGGTCTTACACCAACATCAGGAATATGCGGCAGCGTATATTGACGATGTGGTTATTTACAGCTCCGCCTAGCAAGAGCATTTGGCTAAGATCAGTCTCTCAGGGTAGCCCGGCTGACAGCCAACTTGAGAAAATGTGCGTCTGCCAAAAACGAGACACAATATTTGGGATTTATAATGGGAAACGGAAGGGTGGAACCCGCTGTCACCAAAGTTCAGGCTTTGGTGGATGCGGCAATCCCCAAAACCAAGCCTCAGGTGAGGTCTCTACTGGTGTTAGCAGGTTATTACCATAGATTCATCCTGGAGTATGCCACAGTGGTCAATCCCTTAGTTGACCTCACCAAAAAGAGTGCAACACATTTGATTAAGTGGTCAGTAGAACGTCAGGGGGTGTTTGATACTATTAAGCAGAGACTCTGCCAGGCCCCCACTCTCACCAAGAGATTCATCCTCCACACCGATGCATCGAATGTTGGTTTGGGTTTTGTCCCAAAAGGTAGACAGAGTAACACCCGATACTGTACCTCAGCAAAAAGATGCTCCCCCGGGAGTGCAAAGATGCTCCGTGGTTGAAAAGGAGTGTTTGATCATTAAATGGGTTACTCTTTACGATATTACCTGATGGGACATTAATTCGACCTTGTCACAGGCCACGCCCTACTCAAGTGGTTAAGCACAATGAAGGACAGCCATGCCCAGATAGCTCGGTGGTATCTGGCATTGCAGCCCTTCATGTATCATATGATTCATCGTGCAGTGAAAGAACACCAAAATACACATTATTTTTCCTGGGAGGGAGGAGTAATAGGAAATAGGAATAGCCGAGTGTTCCTTCGGCTCCACTCTGAGTGGTGGGATATGTAAGAGAGATAGAATGATTCTTGGTGATACCTGTTTGGGCGCTGTGTAAAGGGAACAGAGTGCCCTGGCTAGACAATTCATTCCCAGGGTTAGACAGAAGTTGGCCATCTAGAAAGGGGGTGGAGCTACAGTACACTAAATCATCAGACTTTGGATATATAAAAATAAAACACCATTGCACCTGGATCGTTGTCTGTTTGTTGATCACCGCAGCACTCCTGCACCTGCACACTGTTAACCACTTTGCCACAGTCCTTCATTCAGCAAATATCAAAGCTACACAGCTTTTATAGCTGTCTTCGTCTGATGTATCGCATTCGTTTGTGACAGAAGTATGAACCAGATTTTAAAGTTTCTGAAACAGCATGTTGTAAAGAAAGCCTCTGTAAATCGGGACACTTCTGTTCTCTGATGCATTTTACAGAAAACAGCTCACTCACATTTTTTTTGACATTTTAGCTGTCACACAGTTACATGTTTGCTATCTCAGCTATCTAGCTATCTCACTCGCTGACCTAAATAGCTACACATAAATGCTGCATTCATACACAACCAAACAATTTATAGACATTCACAGATTTGTATTTTCAGTGCATGACATACTGCATTTTTAAAAGGAAATAAAGGAAGCATCTAATTAAAAGTGTTTTTACATCCAGTTCCAAGATTCTACAGACTTTATTCAAATTCAAGATTTTTACGATTTCATTGACGTCCATGACAAAATTGTAGCCTTAGTAATGGGTCACTCGTTTTGAAGAAAAGAAAGATATTGCATATTGGCTGAGCAAAAATTGTTTTCAGTCAAGGTGAAAAAAAAATCAATCAAGCCCTGCAAGAATCTCTAAAAGCCCGAAGGACAATGTTGTCTTCTCAGAGGAGCAATTGAGTGGTTTTAAATTCCAGACCCTTTGCTCAAGAAGGCTGTAGCAAGTTTCCCCACATGACCATCCTTACTCTATCCATGATTTGATCTGCCGTTCATTGCTTGAGAGCAAAAACATCCACACATGTAGCTCCATGGCCATGTTATCTTATATTTTATCTCTTCTGCAGTCATGAGAAATGTAATAACACACTTACAACTCATTATTCATTTGAGCAGCCAAACATAACCTATTAGATATGCCATATTTCTTCTAATTTATGACACGTTTTTTAAACCATTTTTTCTTCCCAAAAATAGCCTGCATCTTAAATGCGAGTACAATATAGCGATGTGGGTATTAAAAATTGACAACAAAAGACATGACTGAGTACACAAAACGGCAACGTGACTGACTGCCGAGAAAAGACAAACAAAAACGATACTGCCCGAATACACAAGCAACAACGTGACTTACTGCCAAGAAAAGACAAACCAAAACGTTTTTAAGTTTGTTTTCTTTTGTTTGCTTTATTAAATCTGAAACTAGGGCTACTATTGCTGGTACCCTAGTGGCAGCACTTGTGTCAAATAAAATCTGCGCGCCTGTGCGGTGTGTCGACACCCAATGCCCTGCGTCTGCCTCATTATTATTCAGTGACGACCCACACACGGAACACTTCTGTTACAGTAGCCAATTACCCTGTGACACTGACAATGCATAACTAGTCTTTGTTACATCTTGGAGAAACTTTTTTTCTACATTTGCTGCCATCTCATGAACATCAAAGGTCACCAGCAGGTAAAATGTTAACATACTATTAAACTACAAGATCAGTTCTGTGTGTGGAGTGAGTATCAAGAAGATTTCTCAAACATAGCCCCTTTTCAGTGCTCCTTTTCCTCCGTTGAGTGCTAATATTTCGGGATTCTGACTAAAACACTTCCATCGTGTGCAATATCAAAAGAATCAGTAAGGTGAGGCCCATTGGTCCATTTGTTGTAGAATTAATGTTTTGCATTTTTTTTTATTTTTTATTTTTTTATTTTTTTTTTACAGCCATCACGGACTTAGCAACTTAACTTTGCAATTCAGTTTTTAAGAGAGTTTCAGACTTGGTGTAATCGTATATTTGATTATAATTATAAGTGGCAATGTCTACCCAAAAGAGCTGCTGAAAGTTAATTTACACTGGAGACCCTGTGGTATAAAGAAATACTTCAGTGAATGTATACCAACACTTATGACTCTTTAATGGGAATTTAATACCTTGAAAAATGTAAAACACTTATACATTATTGATGTACAAATTGATCATGTAAATTACATCAAAGGCAAAACTATTTTTCAATGAGCAGTTGGTACACTCATAAGCTGAGGGAAGTAGTGAAGACACTAGTGCTTTTTCTCCTACCTTACATTGAAGGCTTAATTGATGCATTTTTTATCTACATATTTGCAAGAACCCAATGCATTGTGGTTATTTCACTAAAAAGGCAGTAGCAACTGCTCTGTAAATCAGAACTTTATTTTGCCTACTGTAAGAAAGACAAAACATGTACGTTGTAAACTATTATTATTATTTTTTAGTTCTAGTTTTTTGTGAAAAACTGCCATGGATCAGTTTGGGTGGCCAATTACCACTTCATATATAATTCATCAAACAACAGCTCTAATGCTGTCTAAGTATAGACATACCAAAGAGACACAGTACTCAACTGTGGTGTACTTTTAACAGCTCTCTTGAGCTTTTGTAGCAATCAAAATGGTTGTGATCACAGTAGCACATTATGTTTCCCATTTATTTTTTGGTTTAAAGTGAAACTGTCCCATATTTTTGTGTAACATATGATTTATTTGCTTGGTTTCCCAATGATTTTCAATGACATACCAATATAAGATTCCATAACTATTTACACAAGATGTTTCTTTCTAATTATTCTGTTTGTTTACATTCCCTAAAGCTAGTGGCTCTGATGTACTGTAGCTCAGGGAAGCAAAGCAAAATGTAACAGAAGTACCACCAAAACTGGTATGCACCATGGGTTACACAATTGCATATTTGCATATCCCTACTAGGCTGCTCCATTTATGAGCAGGTGCCATGGCAACTAGAATGATTAGCCCTTCCTTTTATAACTGTTTATGCTTCGCTCTTTATAATAAATGGGTGACCATCACTGTAATCTCGTGGGTGTTTTATTTATCCAGTACCCAGTATGATTAGTGTTCTGAATTTTCAGTTTTTATCTTTAAAAAAAAATTTCAGAGTTTAAAATATTTTTTTATATTAAATATTAATATTAAAATATCCTATGCCTATATATATATATATATATATATATATTTTTTTTTTTTTTTTTTTTTTTTTTTTATTGAAACATCTGTAAAAATCAGGGGGGAAAATCTCAGTATACATACATGTACATGTGGAATATAATGCGTTGCAGTTCTGGTTTCTGATTATGTTTAATGCCCCTTGCATGTATGATGAAGCAGAATCTGTGCAAGTCGAAGCCACATTTTCCCAAGTTAGCTGGTACTTTGCGAACGTTTGGGCAATCGTTGTGCTGACGGAAATAATATCTGCAGAAGGTATGAACATGACATCAGTATAAAACAAGCCAGGTTTATTCACCTTGAAATCATAAAAAGAAAAGAAAAAATTGACAGAACTGGACGGTGCAAACCATCGGGAGATGCGTCAAAAAATCACACTGGATATTTTTCAATGCATTCCATTTACCAACTAAAGCATCCCCATTTTCTGTCAAATATTTACGATATTTATGGCTGTCCAGCAAAGCACAGAGCTCTGACAAACTCATTAACACAGTCATTCTGTGCTCTTCTTTATTAAAGCATGTGTAAAACTGCATAAATGGATTGCTTGTCTCTCAGTTCACTTTCTTGTTTTAACGAAATGTGTTGCTTATTTTTCAGTATGTTCTTTTGCAGTATGTTCCTCTGCTTCATCTGACCCACTTCTGATATTTTTGCATTTTGTATACTTTGAAACATTAATTTTCTTTTCTGTGTTCATAAATTGATTTATGTTTTCTCCCCATTACTCAGCCACTAAAAATATTAAATTTTCATGTAAGTATTTCAATTTAGTTTTTGATCAAGCTAGTAGTTACCACGCCCAGCAATTACCACAATAATCAAACTTTGATTGGCCCACATAATCAGGTGATAATGTGTTTGTGAACAGAGAACCACATTCACAATGCGCTTTACAGAGGTAGGCTGGAACTGTGCATTATATGTAGCATCACTCACTATAGCACATTGATTTATCATCTCATCTGTAGTATGGATCACAAGGAGGTTAAATGACTTGCTTAGGGTCATAGAGTGAGTTAGTCAGTGGCAGAGCCGGGATTTAAACCGGTGACCTTCTAGTTACAAATGCTGGACTTTAACCACTGGACCACACTGCCATACATCCATGCATACATGCATGCATACACGCATGCATGCATGCATGCGTGTATGCACTGTATGTATGTAGATATAGCAAAAGCTATCAACCTAATTTTCCTAATCTAAAAGTTTCTAATCAGATCAATATATGATATTCTCCCACCCATCACCACAGAACCTAAACCTCTGGGTGGGTGAGGATCCCTGATGTCCTTTGTGTTCATCACCTGCAACTTTGCTTGGAGTAATGGGTTAACAGTAAAAAAAAAAAAAAAAAAAAAAACAAACAAACAAACAACATATTTTTGAGGGAAACATTCATCTATTATTAGGTACCATTGCAGCCTTTTTACTTCAGTATTACGACTATGTGGTGAACAGCAGCAGCTGTTGTACTGTGTGAGAAACAAGGACAGCTTTTTAGGCCAGGTTGCTCTTCTTGTTACCCAAGGACAACAATAAAGACCTTGTTTTCAACTCCACTCAGACAAATGCATGAGCCAAGCAGTAACCGCACTCTCAATCAGCAACTACATTTTAAAGCCAAATGTGTGTTTAATTTTTCAGTTTTAACCATAAAAAAATAAAAAATAAAAAAAATGTTATTCAGATAATTATGTGAATTATTCTGCTTTGTTTTATAATGGCAAAAATGATAGCCTGTTAATATACAGGGCTGTACTTCAAACTACGGACACAATCTTCATTTGCAGGATTGAGGAGTGGGCTTTGATGGGTCTTACTGCTGGGGGGAAACTGTATGAAACAACTGTTTTTACTACACAATAGCAAGATTAACCTGTTTTATTCAGTAAACTATTTAGTTAACTGCTTAATACTGATTAGAATGTTCTTTAAATCCACACTTTTGTTTCTACAATCAATAAACAATACTGAATGCAATTAGCTCCAGATCAATATTATAATATCTCTTGCACAACCAAGTGCAGCTGCAGTATACTTATTTTACAGAAACACGGTTTAAACTGAGAGGAGGCAGCGCCGCCGGGGAAAACAACAGCTGAAAGAACAATTATTCTTCTGTTAAAAATCAGAAACATTTTCCGATATTGGCTGAGAATCAACAATCAACTGGAGTAAATATTTCACGTAGAGTATGAAATAAAATATAATTTCCATAATAATAGAACAGAAATGATGTTCACTCAGACAACGATGGCTATGACTTATAAATCACGCTGCTAGGTTCAGAATTAGCCCAAAGCCCCCAACCCCTTCAAAAAACATCAAGGCATTAGCCTTCAGCTGAATCTCACTATAGCTATTTATTCTTCTTCAAAAAGCAGCAGTTGCCGTGCCAGGAACTGAAACTGGCATTATTGCCCTGCTAAGCATTGGAAAGCCTTTTACTTACTCTCACAGAATGCAGTGTATGAATGCAGGAGTGAGACTGAACAGTCAAAACCGTCAACAGCCGAGCGAGTAGCTGGAGTTTGTTTATTATTGAACAGAGATTGTAGATCCCACTAAAGTTTTTGTACACTGTGTTGTATGTACTGTGCGCTACCATTGCTGGTAGTGTCACGAGAGCTGTTCAGTGTGTTGATATGCAAATAAATCCTGTTCACCTGCGGGGTGCATCCACTTCAGCCATCTCGATCTCCTGCCTGTCACTCAGGAGCGAATGCACGCACCCACGTGGCAGACGGATACTCTGTCACAACCATTAATACCCTGAATCTTTCTAAACAAGGGGTTTAGGGGAGCTCCCTGATAAAAGCTGAATCAAAACAATAATTGTGTGACTATGGTAATTGCTACAGCTGTGTATAATGGTATTTAAAACAGGGTTCATTTATCTGCCTTTTTACATATCCGCCCTTACTCTGGTCCTACAGCAGTCGGATACGCGAAGGATTACTGTATATGTAAACCCAATAGAAGGCATCTTAGAGGTGCTCTCTCTCTTGAGTTAAGCACGAGAACAGCAGTTTGACAAACTTACGTTCTTCCTCCTTGGGGTCCAGCTGTGTGACACTGACAGAGAGGCTGTCCACGCGCTCCTGTAGAGAGTTCACCCGGAATGAGAATGCGTGGGCCTCATTAAATAGCTCGCCAAACACGTCTTCTGCATATTTACCTGGAAGCAAGACAAATCACATTGAGTCTGTGCTGCTGCAGCAATATATTGCATGGAAAAGGAATTGCATTTGGAACATCTTTACCTGGGATGAGAGAAATGAGACAAGACAGTGAGAGAATAGTTCTGAAATTGTGCAGGGTAATTTTGCAGACAGGCCCTTAGTCACACTAAGATTCATATTGTATGACCTGCACAAGAAGTGTTTTCTTTTATATTGTGTTATTTATTTCTAAATGAAAAGAAAAAGAATGAACTCACATCACATTATAAATGTTAAATGCGTAATTTGAAATACGAGTCAATTGTTTTTTATAGCTAAACAAAATGAAGCATTTATTTGTATTTATAAATTAAATGAAAAATAATAAAATCATATCTTATCACAAGGCGAAACATCTGCAATATTGACATGCCAAATTGCTTTGAAAAAAGCACAGGAGACTCCAGCTCCTTCAAGAGTTCAACCTGGTTTATGCAAGTCACTGCATAATCATGTAATCCCTTTAATCACTGCACTGTGCTACGTGAACCTCTTGAAAAACGATCTCCGTTCATCATTTCAAAATACTGTATCCCAATTAAAGAAGTGACATCCCAATTAAAATGACATAAATAGCACTGGGAAGAACCGTCTCCCATTTAAGCAGAAATCCTGATTATCAGTGTCCAGATTATGTGGCACCGACTGTATTCTCACTGTCAAGTACACCTTATAAAATCAGTAAAGTCAGTTTTAACTAACCCTTTACCACCCTAGTCGAGGGATGCATATCTCCAGGGTTTGGCCTACTGTTACAGTGTATGCCTGCTGCAGATTAGAGACAATGTGCACTAAATTGACAGACATGTCTCTCTGGTGAGATAAGGACCATTCTGCCATGTGGAGTCAAGATTCCACAAGTTGCCTGACCAGCTCAGCCAGTGATTCAATGAGGCGCCTTGGGCAAACCATGCAACTACAATCCTAACTTCCAACCAGCTGCAAAAACTGATAAGGAAAAGCCTGCTAGGATTCTGATGCTGTTCTCAGCTGGGTTATCCGGAGTATAGTAAATACATAACTTATTTAGATGTGCTAATACTTAGAGCAATTGAATAGACCCCACTATCTCAAAGCACCTCAAAGTGACCTATATTGCTGTGTTCACAGATTTAACCAATGTTGTAGGAAAATTGTAATTGTTATTATTTAATGACTATATTTATTTTCAAAAGTACAGTGCAGGTCTAATACAGTGAACCCTAACCCTAACATATGACTGTTGTACCTTTCCCAGAGTTTAAGGATTGAAATATTTGCCAAATGAGGTTAACCCTTCATTGACCCAATTTCACAAGGTTTACAGAGTAGCAGATAGATGAAATGGTAGCCATATTAGTCCAGCGATGATAGACAAAGAGAATGAGAAGTGATACCTTTTATTGGACTAACTAAACAATAATTATTCACAAGCTAACAAGACCTCAAAGGTCTATTCTTCAGGTGAAAGTAGGAAAGAGAGTCCTTTTAGTCCAATAAACAGTATCACTTCTCCTTGTCTTTGTCCTACAAGGTTTACAGAAACAGTCCCAGTACATGACAGGCTGAAAGTCACTACTGTAATTAGCACAAACATGTCTGTCAGAAAGGTATTAATGATCTTCCAATAATGATGCATGCATATGTCCTTCTACCGGGAAACAGTGCTGTACTGAGAGCGAGTGAGATGAAGTATGAGGAAAACTTAGAGAGACCTTCACAAGGCTGTTATCTAGTGATTGATTATGTGAGATGTCTCTGTGAAGACTGTTCAATCAGTATGAGACAGGTTCCTGTTGCTTTCACTTTTTTTATTAAAAGAATGATCTGATTTATAGACACTTGTATCTGTAAATGTAGAAGAGAAAACAATTATGTTTTTTTTTTTAAATCTGGATCACATCCCAGCCTTTCATCTACAGACTAGAGTTATCTTTGAAATGCCCGCAGATCATTCCAACCCGAAGTACAAAACACAGACCCAAAAAGAGCTTTACTAGAAAAAAAAGGATGACAAGTGGTAAAAATGATAGTGCTACTATGATGCAAGTCAAATGTAGAATTTGCACCATGTTTGTCAAAGGAAAATAAAACATTAACACTCCATGAAAATATTCTGAACGGAGTACAGTAGTCCGTCACATATCTAACTGCAGTGGAACCAGGTAAGGGTGGATTTGTAAAAAGGTGGATAAATTAATCCTGTTTTAAATACCATTATACACAGCTGTGACAATGACTACATTCAAACAATTATTGTTTTGATTCAGCTTTTATCAGGGAGCTCCCCTAAACCCCTTGTTTAGAAAGATTCAGGGTATTAATGGTTGTGACAGAGTATCCGTCTGCCACGTGGGTGCGTGCATTCGCTCCTGAGTGACAGGCAGGAGATCGAGATGGCTGAAGTGGATGCACCCCGCAGGTGAACAGGATTTATTTGCATATCAACACACTGAACAGCTCTCGTGACACTACCAGCAATGGTAGCGCACAGTACATACAACACAGTGTACAAAAACTTTAGTGGGATCTACAATCTCTGTTCAATAATAAACAAACTCCAGCTACTCGCTCGGCTGTTGACGGTTTTGACTTGCTTACTCACACTTCGGTATCCAACCATGGTTCTGGCTCTCTGTCCCTCACTCACTCGCTATCACACACACTTTACTGAAGAGCTTGATCATGGTAAACGGTTAGGGCAGATACACGACGGATTACTGTACATCACTCTAGATACTGTAGAAATCCTCAGGTGTACATATTCAAGGGGAATAGGTTTGTTACAGGAGCAGAAGAGAAACAGGAAATACACGAACATGCACACACTTACTCAGGCTGCTGAGCTGCCGTATTATATTTGCCAGTGACACGTTAGTCACACATTCCAGTTCATTCTTGATGCCTCTTGGTAGCACCGTATGACACAGGTGCCTGGGCTCGATGTTCCTCTTCACTAGTGGCATTCTTGGGTCAATCTAAAGGCCAGGACACCTAGGAAGAGAAATAAAATTTTGAAAACACTGATCTTAAAACGGTCCTCTTTTTTCCTTTAGCTGTATGCCATTTTGCCCCTGTAGTATACTACACACATAAGACACAGTTCTACTGCCTTAATCGTCCTCTGGTGATTAAAATATTGTTTAGGGTTAATAATCCCATTGCAGTACATTCATTAGCTGTATGCTCCTTCTTTTGTATGCACAGCCATCCATCAAGACCTGCCCCAGTTTGATTTTTGTTCTACCTACAGTAATAAAAATAATAAAGACCAGTCACCCGTCTTAAAAAAATAAAAGCAGACAGACTGTGTTGTTGCGCCGAGAAGTTTACAGTGCTGAATTTTTATTTTGGAGTTGTGAATTCACAAGTTTGGTGAATTCTTTCACATATAGTACAGAAACATTATGTGAAGACACCTAGTACAGTTTGGCAAAGCCTTATATAATATGTTCTACTGTAGATGGGATTGCGGGGAAGTAAAGGGGAGCTTGCCCCACCCCCCACATTTTACAACATAAATGTGTTCAACAGGTCAAAGCTGAAGTATCAGTTTAACTATTCATTCCTGTATGGATAGTCTTTCAAACTGTGTTTTCATGTGATAGTAATCACTTTATAAAACACTCTAGCATCACTAATGATGGTGCCAGTGATGTCTCCCTAAAAACTGATGTAGTTCAATGGTTTTGTGGGTTGCAAAAAGTCCCTAGGTGGGTCTCTGAATAGGGTATAGTTAACACATACAATTTCCACATCAAGGTAAAGGTCAGCATTACATTGTTTTTTCATTTTTAACTAAAAAAAATACAAAACGACCACTAGATTTTTCTTTTTATAAATACATTTGTTTAACAATGCCCTAATCTCCGATGCAATGGACTCAACCACAAATACAATGGGTCATATTATTACTGTAGCAAGCCGATCAGAAACATCATTAGAAAAAAAATCTTGCTACCTTGACTGGCCACAATTTGATTATTATTCCTTGTAGCAGTAGAATAAAAGAAAAGCTTTTGCTCAATTTCCTGATTACAAAAAAAAGTTCTCTAGCCAGTCTCCATATTGCTAAAGCAAAGCAGCCCTTCAGTTTTCCAACAGTAATAAAACTGCTTGTGTAATCAGAGACACATTGTAAGCATTATTTTTATTAGAGATTCATGTATTAAGTATTGTATTGGACTCCCCACATCAGTTTTATTCCCAAAGTGGTACAGTTTAACCTCATTAAACTGTAAGACTTGTGTTAGCATTATTGCAAGTACGTTATCAATGTTGATCAGTAGGTGCAAAGGAAACGTTTTGTATGAAAGGCTTTTCAAATTGTAAAAAGACAACCAATGACACAATCACAAAAAAAGCAGTTCACGTGTTTCAAAAGCTGTTACACTGTTTTGCGCCCCTACCCCCAGAGCTATTAAAATGCTAACATTTTAATTTAATGTCTTGTATTACTGCATTACTTTACCTTCAATATGGTAAATCTGGAGTTTATACATTGAAAATATGAATTTTATGCATGCCTGGACAGTGTTAAAAAAAGTGATGAGGCAGGAGACATTTGGTTCCTATTTTGCCAGGCCAACGCCACTGGAATTCACAGTCTGAAAATACCGTAGAACAACTTCTAATATGGAAAGTCATAATTACCTGAACTTTGGAATTTGAAAGAATTGAAGTGGAGAAGCAAGCAGCAGAGAAAATAGTTAAAATAGCCTTGATGGTTGTGTGGCAAAGCGGTTTGTAGTGTGCAGCTGTAGGGGTGATGCAGTGCTCCAACAATAACACACAGACAGAGTTCAGAGTTCTTTCATTTTTCCTGGCTTTTCTTTTCACTGTTCAATAATAGTGCTGGTAAGTACACAGCAATGTGTAGTTTGCACAGTGAAATAATACTGGGTTTCAGTCCCGAAACAATAATAAACAAAGGCAACGCCCAGACACGGCTCTGTTCCTTTCACAGTGCTCCCGTGCTGGTGCTGAATGCACAGTGATTAGTGACTTGGTGCAGTAGTTGTAATCCAGGTTTTAATGCTGGCTTGGCTTGACAGCGACAGTGTTCAGCCGTCTAATAATTACAAATAAAGTTACAAACATAAACAAAATACAGCAGTCACGGTTATCTTATCTCTGTACTCCTTTTTACACTGTGACTGACACAACTCCTACCGCATGAAGGCGATGAATTCTGATATTGTGGCTCTGCCCCCTTTCTGGATGGCCGACTTCCAACTGATTTAACTGTCAAACCATCCAGTCTGGGGCACACTGTTCCTGTTATACCGTGCAGTCACAGAACGGATGGGAGATTGCTGACTAGGATTCACTCGCTCTCTGTCACAGGTTGTTTCAGGATAAAATTAAATATGTATTAATAAATAAATAAATAAATAAATAATAAAAATAAATAATAATAATAAAAACACCAACACAAAATGTTCCCATAACTTTGATCTACTGCTCTGTATATTAAGTACAACTTCATTTAAAAATATATAAAAAATGGTCAGTGCAGTTCACAATAACGTGCCAGGCTGCCAGCCTGAAAGCAGTAACACAGGTCTTTGGGAATATGATGGGCTTGTCCACATTCCACTGTGATGCTACTGTCTGTGCCCAAGCCAAGATACTGACCGATGAATAACCTTCCTGTTTTTACAGTAGTAAAAGTACAGCATCTCTTTTCTCCTGTCAAATGCATTTTAAAACAGTACCGAGTAAGTACTGGTTACAAAAATATATTAAAAAAATAAAGCATTTTCCTCCACTCATTTTTAAAGTCTGCTCAAAACATGGTCAGCATAAACATTGGACACCTTGCCCCTTATACAAAGAAACAGCACATGAAAAATCTACATTATTTTTAGAAATGTATTTGAGTAACAGATCACAGTCATACTTTCTCTGAGTCTCTCTTGATGGTATAAATTATGAACTGCTCTCACCAGGCAATACTGAAGTTCGTTAGGTGTTGTCACTGTTGCCATGCTAATTCCGATTAGAACAAGGTCAGCTTACAAATCTATTTGTATATAGTAAGCCCCACATCTTGTGGGCAAATTCAAATTCTCCCCAGTCTCTTTATGTTGTGAATCACAGGAAAGGAAATTCTATGGCAGGACTGTTATGGCAGGGGATCACTGGAAAACTCACAGAACAGACATTTACATCACACAACCTGTAATGTGTTTTATCTAAAACATTAACCTATTTCCAGTACGCCAGATAAGCTCTGTACTGGGTGTTTTACGCATTTAAAAAAATATGAATTATGTATGATATTTAAATTTAACGCATAAAGAATGTCAGTAGTCAGTTGTGAAGATGCTGCATGCGGTAGCTGGAGAATGGATGTCAGGATTTATCTGTGCTGTCTTAGTCCCCCTCAACCTAGCCTACCAATTTACCTATCTGTAAACTGAATTTTTGGAAGGTAAATCTCTATAATAACAATACAATAATATAATAATAATAGCAAGGCAATCAATAAGGAATACAATATTATCGTTTCTTTATTTGCATTAGA
Organism: Polyodon spathula; assembly: GCF_017654505.1. Taxonomy (NCBI): domain Eukaryota; kingdom Metazoa; phylum Chordata; class Actinopteri; order Acipenseriformes; family Polyodontidae; genus Polyodon; species Polyodon spathula. Next base: position 6,641,968 of record NC_054538.1, on the reverse strand, counting down.
GCAGTATTAGTAATATATATATTGAAGCAGTATATTTTTTGTTGCCTCCTACGACAAGAACACAAGTGAAAGCTAGGAGTGTGCGCACTTGAATATCAGGGGCTTGTAGTATCGCTCGGTCCACCTCGGTCACTATTTATCCATATACAGTCTGTGTATCGGTGACTGCGTTTCTCACACACCCTTCCTTTTAGTGCATTTTTTTCTGCTTTGTGTATTGCATTTTATATGTGGCCAGTTTTTCAAATAGATCGATAGTAATTATATTTATACTATATATTATAATATGTTTTTTTTTTTTTTTTTTTTTTTTTAAACAATAGAAGATACCTCATACGTTCCGGTTTGTTAAGTATATTCCATCTGCAGCATTTGAATAAAAAAAAATCTGTTTCTGTGTTTATTTGCTTTATAGCCATATTACTTGTGGTGAATAAAGCAAATAAGAATACTTGTTGGTTTTGTTTTTATTGTAAGACCAAGTTTTTGTACAGTAATTCAAAGTAACATTACAGTTAAAATATAAGGCTGTAGTTAATACATACCCCATACTGAAAGCACTAAAGTACAGCATTTATTAAAATACTTTTAAGGTAATGTTGCAGTTTAATCACCCAAAATACATTTTACTCACATAGTGTCTACATTGGAGAGTAAATTACTCAATGACCCAAGCGCTGCAAAACATTCCAAGTTTAATGACAGCTCTTCCTCTATGCTGTATACACTGTACAAAGTGTCCCAATAATTTACTTGTTAAATAGGAATCTATCAGAACAGTATCTATCTCTCATTAGAATTACAGTATGCAAAACACTGCTTTAGTACATAGAAAACCATCCTCCACCCAATTCTGGAATTAAGGAATATAGCTTTTCTGAAATTAAATTATAACATAGACATTTGTTGCCCATTAAATGATGAACAATACATCTCAGCCTTTATTTTCAAAATATTAACAGTATCAATGTCTTTAACGCATATCTTACACACACATGCAGCGTTTTAAGTCTGGCCTATAGAACAAAAATAGGTATCTTCATAATCAAGAAAATGTTACAGTCCACGTCTCATGTAGCACGCTGGGTTTACATAACCCTGCAAATATGAAGTCACTGGCTTAAATTCGTAAAGATTTGAGGCCTTGAAACTTTGGTGACAGCAGCATTGCAAAAAAACACACAAAGAACCTGACCTAGAGAATCACAAAATATATGTTTTTCTTGAGTACAGCTTCCTAGTAACTGAAGACACTGTATTCTGGGAAATGTAGTCGTTAGTGGAAGTTTCAGAGGAGGCAGGAGGGGAGCCAAACAAGCTGTGCAGCAAAATTGCTATGCATATTTTTACACATTAAATTTAAATTGAGTGCATATTTATGATTTTTTAATGTGTAAAAACGGCGGGTATGCAGCTTATCTGATGATGATGACAATACTAGTACCAATAATAATAATAATAATATAACAGTCGACACAATGAGCTGTTGAAGCGGCACATTTATTTGAAAAGCAAATAATTCAGCCAAAAATCCTATCATGTGTACCAGTTACAGTAAGTCAAACAAGATAATTGGCTACAAATTCTAGCAGCAATTAGTGAATCATGTACTTCACGCTCTTTAAAGCTGAAAAAATGGATCTGCCCTGAGCTGAAGTTATTGTACGGTACATGAGGGAATCGTTCTAGAATTCTAGGCATCTCCTAGGAGTTCTGTGGATGCTTTAACAGGAGGCTGCGTATAAAGGTGATGGTGAAAAGCACCAAGAAGAGGTCCTCCGCAGTTCACGGTCATCATTATTGGCTGAAACTAAAGTTAAACCCCTATAAATTACTTAGTAGCATATGAAATGACATACCTTATACACAATCTGTACTGAAGGAATCATAAAAGGGGTATTAGAAAGGCACATATAGTGTGATTACTGAAGGCAAATGTAGTTTTTATTTTAAATCAATCAATCAATCAATAAAAACAACACACTGTTAAATATTTGCATGTCAAAATCCATGTTTTTTTTTTATTTATTTTTTTACATCAATGCTACATTTTCATCCTCAAAAGCCCCAAACCCAAGATTTAGCATCCTTAATACATGATGTTTGGATAAGCACATATAATAAATTCTTCTAAAGTCAGGCATACTCTGTTTGATACATGCTGCATGTTTTGCATAATAACAAAAAAAACAAAGAGGAGTTTTATTATTATTTACATTCATTTAGATTGATCAACATGCCTTCATAACACAGTGAAGCCTGCACTTGGCAGTAGTTATTTCCACTACATTACTGCCAAGGTTGTGAATTTAATTGCACTTATTGTTTTTTTTTTGTTTGTTTTGTTTTTGTTTAGCTTATAGTATTGCTGAATCTAAACAAGTATCCCAGTGAACAAAAATATATTCATTTAAATAACAAATAAACCAAGAACATTTAATTTAATATCTGCAGTTATTGTACACAACTATTCATTGGGGGTTGTGTTATATTAATAATCATACCAAACACCTACCGTCACTGGACTGCACAGTAGCATTAGCATTCAACACATAACATCCTGCCTGAACAACTGAGCCTCCTTACAAAGACAGCAACACAAGCTCCAGCCCCCCCTTGTGACCAAATCTTCCGATCTTTTCGCTCATACTCTGAAAAACTGAAAGCTACCTCTAGCACTGAGATCGAGGATTCATTACTCTTTTGGTGCCCCGCTACAACTGCTAAACACTGAATTATGACACAACGCCAGCATCTTGAATGCAAAAAGGATCAGCCTATTGTACTCAAGGGAATTGAATAGGCCAGTACAGACAGCCTTCATGGCTCATTACACCCTGCATAATATTGCAATCAAGTAGGAAATTAAATGCTAATGGAATAATAAATACTGTTAGACAACTCAACATTGGAGCTCAAGGATGGCAGGGTAGAAATAAATCCCCATACAAAGGCTATGCAGTCTTTCCACCCTGAAAGCGAGTTGTATTTTACTCCATTCACGACAAAGAAAATATAATTCTAAACAGGTTTATTTATTCTTTTTTTTTTTATAGCAAATCTTGAACTAATTTGATAAAAATGACTTGATTATCTTAAGTGTATCCAGATGGTGTAGCTAAAACACTGAGGGTAATACTGTAATTAGAGTACTCCACACTGAACATTTTGAGCAAGAAAAACATACCTGAGGGTGAATTGAGTTTTTCAGCATTTAATGCTGCATATACCCAGAACAGTGATTGCTGTACACCCACTTTTATGTTTGACTCAAGGAAATGGAGCAGTACTGTAATTAAGGATTTCACACTTTTATCCAATTCTCTCTGCCACCTCAGCAGAAATAACAGGGAGACTGCTGACGTTTTATAAGAAACAGCAGGAAAAGGGTGTTTAACACAAATCAGAGACTTAAAAAACCTAAAAGAGGCTACAAAAAAAAAAACATTAAGCAGCGAATATAATGACAGAAAATTAAATACACCCAGAAAGTAGGAGATTAGGAATGTTTTTCAAAGTGCAAGCAGTTGCTCCAAATCTAGAAATATACAGTACACACGCTTAACAACTATTTCCAACAGTAAATGTAAAACCTAACCGGCCTCTTTGTATGAGCAAATTAGAATTAGAATTTTTTTCAATGTGAAAGCACTGATAAATCACCCAATTAGATATTTTGAACTAAACTGCTATAGTATCTAATTTATTACCAAGGAATAAAAAAATAAATAATTGGAGAATTCTTGCCATTTTATTTATTTATTTATTTATTTTGGCATGCTGTCATTTTATCATGTCCTATTGTATAAATAAAACAAGTAAGGTCGTAGTGATGCAAAAATACATTTCCAGTACCGGCTACTTGTTTTGTATTTGAATAAGATTTACAGTGGAAAAAAATTTAACAGAATGCTGATGTACTGTAGGTGGGGTTTTGACTTTGCTTCCAATCATTAGCAATAGGCACATGCCTTTGATGCAGTCCTGTTTGCGGTTGATATGTGAAAGTGGGTAAACATCTAATCATTAAATATAAAACGAACAAAAACCTAACTTAAAGAACCAGACCAACTTGTAAGTAAAGCACTGTATTTGTGTAACCCTAATGTACCTGCTCTTTAAGTGTCCTATTAAACAGTAAGATCACATATAATTTTAGTACTGTACATCAAATACATTATAACAAATACGCTATTTCCTTCTTTCATGTGGATACTTCATATTAAGTGCCTCAAACGGAATGTAATTCCAGTACAATTCTACTCTATCCAGTATCTTATTTTCTGTCAAGTCACAAACTGTACTCTGCAAACTCAACTGTAATTCAGTTTTAAACAGCTTTGGACAGGAAAGTATGAATTGAAAATGTATATGTATAAATACAGCTTTTCTTTTTTTATTCTATCCAGTTCAGGGAGTATTTTATTACATTTTTAACTGCCAAGGTGCTTGGCGTGTAATAAAAAAATAAAATTCTAAAATTTATGGGGTTTGGTAAGCACAGCTCCATAAACTACAGTAGGTACAGTACCTTAACATTCTTTACTAGGTTCCATGCAGGAACGGCTGGACCTTTGATCTGAGATGTTAAAGAATATCCCAGACTGCCATGTTGTTCATGAGGAGCTGATAAAAATGATGCACCTCTACTGCATGGTCAATGATTTGGCTTAAAACAAGTATGCATAAAGTACAGTAGACCTCTGTAATTCTACAGAAAATAATAGTAGAAAATATTTACAAAAATGTTTTGATAATTGCAATACTTGGATTGTACTGTGCAATATGTTTATCAAATGTGTGTAAAATGTATCTTGAAAGCTTAACAACAAAAGACCTATTGCATGACTTTTTATACTGTAAGGATGTGCAGGACATAAGAACATAAGAAAGTTTACAAACGAGAGGAGGCCATTCGGCCCATCTTGCTCGTTTGGTTGTTAGTAGCTTATTGATCCCAGAATCTCATCAAGCAGCTTCTTGAAGGATCCCAGGTGTCAGCTTCAACAACATTACTAGGGAGTTGATTCCAGACCCTCACAATTCTCTGTGTAAAAAAGTGCCTCCTATTTTCTGTTCTGAAAGCCCCTTTGTCTAATCTCCATGTGTGACCCCTGGTCCTTGTTTCTTTTTTCAGGCTGAAAAAGTCCCTTGGGTCGACATTGTCAATACCTTTTAGAATTCTGAATGCTTGAACTAGGTCGCCGCGTAGCCTTCTTTTCTCACAGTACTGTAAACAACACTTTTAAAAAAAAAAGTACTGTAACAGAAGTAATTAAAATTCAGAGATGAAATTCAATATTATTTTCTTAATAGTAGTGATACATTAGTCTCAAGTTTTAGTTATAGTGTAAATTAAATGTATTTGCTTTCGATGCAGACGGACACATTGGAGGCATCAAAGGTTCATACTGTAGTTAAAAGGGGTTTATGACCAGTACACACATCTGTTTTGGAGAAATACTAATCCTTTAAGCCCAAAACCTGTAGAGGACAGCTACAGTAGATTATTTTCAGCTTGACAGCACATGTTAACACTGACATCATCTTTGGCAAAGAGCATCCAGATCATTTGATGTGGTGGTGGCTATTTATAGTACCAGCACCTAGGAATAAACACATCTAAAATTAAATGAAAGTTATTAATTCTGTTAGCTGTGTGACAGCAGCACGTCACGTAAGCACAGCAGTGTGTTATACAGGAGTGTGCTTTTAAGATGGAAACTATAGTAGGCCAGCATGGAAACAACAAGAGTGCCTCTTCGGGTGGTCACTGTTTTAGTTGTTTGCACCAACCGTGTGGCATGCCTGTGATGCAATTTCTTAGTACTGAAGGCATTTATATCATGTCTAAAGATATGAGCCACTAACTTGAACAGAGCTACTGTACTAAAATGTGTACCAATACAACTTATGAAGTGCTTTGAGGTGCCACTACATGAAGATTCATTGAGGGTCCACAGTATGACTGAAGTTGCTGTTGCATAAAGATTTTAAAAAATGCACACACCAATACTGCTTCTATGGCATATCATTGCTCACGGCACATTTTTGTTCCTACGTGGTCAATTGGTTGATAGGGGAAGGTCTTTCAGAGTTTCAGCGTGCCTGAAGAGACAGGCAAGTCTTTTCTGATTACAGTAGGTTGATACAGACAACTAGAAACAACTACAGAAAGAAAATTCAAAGCACAGCAAGTCTGTGATTGCCAGACCTGTACATCTCCTCTTGGATTGAACCATTGATTCAAAAAAGGAAAATACATAGGCCCTTTATCAGCTATGCAGAATCCTACTCAATCAGGGAAAACCACCCTCCACTTCGTGCCAAATGACAACCTTTTTTGAATTTAAGGCGGGAAAAAAAAGTAATCAAACCAACAATTAGGCTACCAGTTCCCTGGCAAAGTAGTAATCACTCATCTAGCCAGGCCTTTGAAAATGTTCAGCCCACCTCCATTAGGAAGACGTATTTCCCAATGCAACATTTTTGTTGACTAACAACATTTGTCAGCGGGGTCCCTGTGTATATTTACAAGACAAACAATGCCATGCTCATTCAGAGTGGTGATAGCTCATCGAATGCAATGAGCTACAGTAGAATGAATAACTGTTTACCAATGGCCTTTTTTTTTAATTGTAGCAGGTACAAGGTGGCAAAGGTACTGTATAGTATGTCAAAGTGACCGGGGATAAAATGGAAGACAGACAACATTTCCAAGGAAAGAAAATGGTTTACTCAAGGCTGCAGAATCGTAATTTACTACAGTATACATGAGAAGCGATCGTCTCGTGAGGGTGCCTAGTTTTAACTGCCGTGCGGTGTTACAAATAATGGCCTTTTAATTAAAATGACATTATAGTACAGCATTGTATTGTCAGGACTACCACTGCATTTAAGCATCTGTGGCTTGCTTTTTTTCAGTTGCAAGCAAATCTCCGTTTTTCAGTAAGCGGAGAAGCAAAGCTCATCAATCCTAACTCCCCTTCGTATGCATATCACACAATAAAAGTGCTGTACTCAGTATGTATTCAATTAATGTGTATTCACTTTATTAAAACACATTTTCACTAACAGAGAACACAAACAATCCCTGTACAATGCAGTCACGCGTCTTTCTTTATCCTGCCATGTTGACAAACATAAACTGCACCACTTGCTTTTTTTCTACTGGGAGTCGCTGCGGAGCAGGGATTATACTGCGCACGCTGTGTACGTGCCTAATCACGCGAGATGTAATCAAATTCAAATTCAAAAACAGCTTTATTGGTTGTACACGTCATTGCACTTGACACAGTATAGTATTACACGCAATCAGTTTGCCCCGAAGTGATTCTTATAAGTGGATTCCAAGCAGAGTATTTTAGCATTGTTAGTATAGGAATGATTTTGTCCCAGTGGTTTTGATCACTATAAGCGCTTGATTCTTAGATCGGTAATTCTTATAAACGGAGTGCACTGTGTATTCTTTAACTTCACAACACCTATAGGAGTTACTGTACAGTATAGACACAAAGGTAACGAGTGCCTCCAGCATGTTCTGGTCAGCAAGAGTAATGCCTATGTATTACTGACCAGGATAGATAATTAGCATTCTTTCAAACCCAGTCAAACATTTACTGCAACATTTACAATCACTTCCCCTTACCTGAACAGGATATGAGATACACAGAACAAAAATAATTAAATAAATAAATAAAATAACTCAGTCTGTGGTGTTTATTTCATGAATTTTAAAATGCTTTTTACTATTGTTGCTACAGTGTAATTGAATTGGGCCAAGAGCCGTATCAATGATGCTGTAACGTGTGTTTTAGCAACGGTATGTATTTTTTATATTTAAGTTTCTAAAATAATTTTAAAAAAACTTTCCTAAAGTATACAAGTAAAAAAATGTAAATAAAAGATTTTTGAAAAATTAAGAAAACGCACCCTAATCTTTATTTTGTAAGATAATGACTGTAAGTTCTTGTTAAATTGTTTTTTTTTTTTTGGGGGGGGGGGGGGGGGGGGCTAATAATTTTTCTGGTCACTGTGGTCTAACCACAAAGACAAAGTAACATTGACGTGTGAAAAACATCTGTATCACTACAACCTGTTGTTAAAACAATGCAGCTGTGAAATTGTCATTGAAATGAAATCTTCATTGGTTAATCAAGCAGGCTACAGTATTGATTACTACAGTACTAGCTGGCTAAGAGAACACTTTGGGAAGCAAGCACAGTGTTCTTATAGCCGAAGTGTTCTCCAAGGCAGAGTTAGCCACCAGACACAATATGAATCAATCAATCAATAAATAAATAAAAATGAATTACTTGTCATGATGCACATGCATCAGCATTTGAAATGAATAAGTAAAAGCAAAACAATAGGCAAGAATCGTACAGGAGCTTATTTCAGTCTAAAAATATATATTTTAAGATATTTCATGATTAAACATAATAGCTATTAATGCAGATAAAATAGCATTGTCACATTCAAAAGCGATTACTTTTCTCTAGTTATTATACATCAAATGTTCTATAAATGCTTACCTAAAAAAACTGTTTTTAAAAACATTGTATTTTCACAAACAATGAATTATCAACCAAATAAATGTAAAAATAACAGAAACTTGAAATGCCCACTTTACACTGGACACGCAATCTTTAGCAGAAATCTTTACAATCTTTGATGCAGCTGGTGCTTATTTCATTGAATACATTTTAAAGCAATTGTGCAGCTCTGTGCAGGTTCCTAAATGCAGTGTAAAAGGTAGTGCATCAATAAGGCAAAAGTTTACTGTATTTGTTTTTAAGTGGGACTCCATACTGCACGGCAATGAGTAAATTTGTAATCTGTGATAACTGTGAAAAAAATACAGCCTTACTCATAATTTTACGTAACAAAAATGAAGTCAGAATCTACAAATGTCTTGTACAACTACATACACTGTGATGAAAGGGACTGTGTTGGTTGATCCCTATTAAGCCCTGTACTCTACTGTAGATCGATCATACATTTAACGCAGATGGTTTGTACTTTTATAATATGTAACACACCTGACTTAATAAACACGATCCAACAGTAGTAAGTGCAGAAGGGAGCCAGTATCTATCCTTGCTGATAAACATCCAACAACTCAAACACACACGCACTTTCGACATACAGTCAATAACTGGAAATCTGCCATGGCTGGAGTCCATACAGATAAACAGACAAGCAAACAGAAATTATCCGATCCTCACTGTTAAATCTAAACCAATACCCACTCACAGATGCTCCTTGTATACCTGCGTATACCTAGAATTTTAGGATTGAGACAAAAATAAATTGTATAAAAATATGTATTTACCATCAAGTAAACAACAAAATGATATTGCAAAAGTCTAACAGAAGCCATAATAGTAGTACAGTATTTCATGCTAGATTTAGAAATGTAACATTTTTCAATTTTTGTTAGTTTTTTTAAGAATATGGAAAACTACAAAGCGGCACGTAATTCAATATGTTAATGTAACATTATTCAGCAGGTTTAATTCAACTTTATGAAGCAAAATTTGTTAGGTTAATGCAAAACTTTTGGCATAGCTGTATACAGTAATTGGGATCTAATCTATATCAGGGTATTGCTAGAAAGAAATATGAACTGGACAGGTAATTTATTGTATCTTCCATGCTTCTGGGAGGAAATTAGAAGTTGTACAGATTCTCTAGAATGTCAGTCCTATCGTACTCCTTGCTATCTAAATGTCACATGTAGCTGGTGGCAGAAGTGAATACACAGTTCAGCTTTGAAAGAATAATTTATCTTCAGTTTGATCGTTGCTGCAAGCTCACACAAGGTAAAGTGGCACCATCAGGATAAAAAGATTTTGGTGACTGTTTGCTGAAAGTATCGTTATCAGTAATAAGCTAAGGATAAAGTTTCATCAGATAAGAAGAGAACTTGAACTCAATTAACTAGCAGATCAAATCAATGCATCTAAAGAAAATCTCATTAACTGATATACCCAATAACTTTTGCAAAATAATGTCTAAACTAAGTTTCAAAGTTTTTCAGATACAACCTCACATACACTCAGCCAGACATTATTATACACAGATCAACTAACTCAGGATAAAAAGATTTTGGTGACTGTTTGCTGAAAGTATCGTTATCAGTAATAAGCTAAGGATAAAGTTTCATCAGATAAGAAGAGAACAACTCAATAACTAGCAGATGCATCTAAAGAAAATCTCATTAACTGATATACCCAATAACTTTTGCAAAATAATGTCTAAACTAAGTTTCAATAGGATAAGTTTTTCTCTAGATACAACCTATCAACATACACTGCACTTCCTTATCCTCAGATTCATGCAGGACCATAAGAGTAGTAGAAGGGTTAAACATCTTTATTTGCACAAACTCCTCTAGATTGAGGTGAAAGCGATTTAGGGAGCAGACTTGACTGCAGTTTTCAAAGCAATGCAGATCAGAACTTTAGGGCTAAGGCAACTCCTTAGAATAAATTGTTATTTAAGCAATGCGATATGTGTTTAGGTTTGTAACACACCTCCAAGGTCATAGAAAAGAGCAGTCTTTGTTTCAGTGAGATAGCTGGTCAGACAGAGAAAGGAGAGCAAAAGGAGAAGAACTTGAAAACACACGCTCCAGTAAACTCTAGCTAAAACACCCAATAATTTATTAAATGTGGAAGACAACCAAAACGTTGTTTAAAATGACTTAAAGTAACAACATCTTCGCATTCAGGCTGTGCGAAGTTGCTGGTCTTCGCTGGGAATTCCAAAGGGAGCACTGCACTGGCTCTGGCGCTCCTGTTGGTTAGGGAGGCAAAACCATCAGGGATTGTTTCTCCTCATTGCACTGCAGCAAACACTAGTGAGCTCAAAATCAGACACTTGCAGGGCTGGCTTTTGTCTCCCAGAGGTCGGTAGCTTGCTGTCATCTGCTCTCGAGTTCCTGGGTGTAAAAGAGGAAGCTGGCTCGGTCGTGGGATTGCACGCCCATTGAACCTTCAGGTCTCTTGAGCTGTGTGGGTAATTGCTGTGGTGAGGGGGAAAAAATGATCAACAGAGGAGCACTAAACAAGAAAAATGAATTGAGGACATCGGTCACAGTTCTCATCCTATAGAGTCAATTCTGCAAATAAAATGGAGTGTTCTCTATTATGCTAAAGAATAGAATAGACAGAGATTTACAGAAATGATATTTGCTATTATAAATGTTTATTTGTAGGAATGCTGATATTTATGAAATGTTAGTGTACTAGTATGTGTTGTAGCAGGGCGAGACCCCTGCCTGTATAGTTACTGGGTATTCATGGTGTTCATGACAATTTTGTCATGCACGGGATAGGTGTCATGGCCATAGGCTAAAAGACTACAGGTCCCAGAAGCCTCTAGGGCTGAATGAGAAACACCTGGGTGCACTTGGGGATTGTTAATTTAATTATTGGTTATATGTTTGTGTATAAGAGTCTGTCATTGTCTGTGTTGGTGGTGGGTGAAGTAGGCATTTAAACAACTGTATGTTGTACAATTTGGTAACTGTTTTGGAAACGGGTGAACCGCTTAGTGGTCCTGTACAAGTGGGAGCTAGGCTTTTGTTTTGTTTCAGTTTTGTAAAGCATTTAAACTGCAACCTCCAGTGTGTGTGTGTGTTTTCCTGCCGTTGTCTGCCTCTACCACAGTGAAAACTTTATTTCAGTAACAAAGAGGCCAAGTAATGGAAATTGTAAAGAATATTATTTATACGCTGTTGTTACTGTATTTTTATTATCTATTTAGAAGATGTAAGCAGAACTAAGCTAGTAAACTGCAGCCTTGTGTGCTGTGTTAATTATTTTATATATCACTTTTCAGGGGTACAACAATAAGAACAAGAATTACAATAACAATGTCATGCAAATGTTACGCAAGTGTGTGTGTGCGCACACATGAGTGATAAAGCAGTGTAGCTTAAAGACAAAGCAAAATAACGAAGGACAATGAGGTCTTCACAGGTGATAAGGCCAACTTTCCAAGGGCTACACTGAAGACACTGGGTGAACTACCATTAAAAAAACAATGCAAATTCATTACAAACAACTATGTTAAGGTAACGTTAAGTCTGCAACACAAACCCTAGGGAAACTAGGGAGACTGGGATTACATTTTTACAAAACAGCAATCTTAACTGAGACATGTTTTACCTATACTAGACATTGCAGCATAGACAAAGAAAAGGATGGCATCTCCCCCGGTACCCACGTGTGTAACAGTTGGTCTGCACTATTGTGAAGTGTACAAATATGTCAATAAAAGAAATAAAACCCAATAGCAAAATATGTGTTTGCACAGTACTAATAACATACATTATATGGGCGCAGATCAGTGCTTTCTAATTCTAATTGCAGATTCTGCAATTACAGTTCAGGAGCAAGTGACACTGAATTCAAACAACAAACAGATTGAATAAGCCAGCCACGTACAGTAACCAGGTAAGAAAGAAACCAATACAGTAATTTATCTTCCAAATCCAAAGCAACACGCAAAACAGCAGTTGATTTTCACAAACCTTCTTTATTTTTCCTACATAAAACATATTCCCTGCTCCTGCCAAACTATTTAACTCGTGGACATGTTGACGCGAAAACAAAGGGGGAATTCTGAACAATTCACAAAAGGCCCCCTCTCATATTACATTACAGTACAACCACTGAAGCCTTGTGTGCAGCATACAGGTTCTCTGGCAACATCCTGTCTTCTTTGTTAATATAAACTACAGGTTGGAACCAGACATTCAGAAACGTTACTGTTCAAGTACATTGCTCATACAGCATCCTGTTTGTAGATATTCTTTTACATAAACTACTGTAATCTACCCATGACCACTTTTATCTTCAGAACATAAGAAGGTTTACAAACAAGAGGAGGCCACCCGGCCCATCTTGGTCGTTTCGTTGTTAGTAGCTTACTGATCCCAGAATCTCATCAAGCAGCTTATTGAAGGATCCCAGGGTGCTGGCTTCAACATTACTGCGGAGTTGGTTCCAGACTCTCACAATTCTCTGTGTAAAAAAGTGCATCCTATTTTCTGTTCTGAATGCCCTTTTATCTAATCTCCATTTGTGACCCCTGGTCCTCGTTTCTTTTTTCAGGTTGAAAAAGTCCCTTGGGTCGACAATGTCAATACCTTTTAGAATTCTGAATGCTTACAGTGTCATGAAAAAGTATTTTCCCGTTGTCTGATTTTCTGCATTTTTGCACATTTTTCACATTGAATTTGGTCAGATCTTTTTGTGGGTTGTAGTAGTATATAGAGGGAGTCTGAGAGAAAAAATGACACCAAAGTTTGGTGCTTCTTTCATTTGTTTGGTGTGCAAGGTAATCAAACATGCAATCTTCAGGTGTGAAAAAAGTTATTGCTCCCCTAGTTAACTCAACCCAATTAAAGGGATAATTAGGGTCAGCTGTTTGAATACTTTGGTTAACAATCAGGCCTGATATGGGCCAGCCCGGCCCAAATACTTTTTCACGGTACTGTAGTCTTCTTTGTTCAAGACTGAATAGATTCAATTCTTTTAGCCTGAGTGCAAATGACATGCCTGTTGGATAACTTATCTTGGATATGTTTGTGTACACTTACTGGGATATTGGGAGAATACTGTAATATATAAAGAAGGTTAATTTAAAAGATTCCACAAGCATTCTTTTTTTCTGGCTAGATCAGCAGCATAAATTATTTTTGTTTTCACAAAATAATGTGCAAATGTCTATTTTTGTTTTTTTTTAAATGGCACAAATAAGTGTTCTTGAAGTGTTGTTTGACTTCATGACTTTCTGCCATATCAAAATGAAACTCTTTCTTGTCTCCAGAAATCATGGCAATAATTGAAAATAGATCTGGGACATGTTAGTGGTCTTGCCCATGTTTGAGTGCATGTGCCAGTGTAAACCCTCTCATAACAGCGACTGGACAAAAAACAGGGCTATCACAAAAACAGATAAATATTTTAAGGCAAATTCTTCATTTTACTGTAGTATGGGATAATGGTCTAGAACACAATGCATATAGTACTCCTGTATTGGACATAAAATATTGAGCCACAGAAGATAATATTGAGCCACAGTAGATATACAGTACAGTAGTTCAACAGAGACAGGAATGCCCCCAGCATTCCACTTTGATTGGCAAGGTTTTGTGGACATGGTTTAGAGGATTCAATTATTGAATGCCGGGGGAGCTAATCTCAGCAGGGAACCGACATTCTTGGTAGGACAAGATTTCAATACAAGTTAACAGAATTTGTGGACATTAGGAGAAGCTTGCACAGAGACATAATTGAGAGCATTGTTGTAGAATCTGTCCATCTGTCTTTGTCACACCTGCTGTACTTATTGTGCACACTGTACAGTGGATTACATTCATATCACAGGGATCCACTTTTTAAAATCACACTTCAGCTGTGGTGGGGGATGTGTTATTTGTTACTACCTATACAGTATAATTTAGTTTAAATTGAAACGCTCATCACCTGATTTGGACAATATATCTGTGAAACTGTTGTGGACAGAACTGTTAACATACTATAACTGAATAACAAGAAGGTAAACTCCAGTGAAATAAACCACAGGAGAGGTGCCAATTGAGATGGTAAATGATGTAAAATGATATAAAACAGAGGATTTCCAGAAGGCCAAATTGAGTTTGCAATTAAGTTATTATTATTTAATATCACTTATTATTTTACCACACATCCCACAACATCCCCCTCATTCATTGTATTTTGGTGAACAGCAATTTTGGTCAGAAGTTTTTAATTCATCAGACTAATACTCTGACAATATGTCTTTGTTTGAAATATTTAGACAGACCTGTTTCCTTCCCAAGAGAAAATTACAAAAACAAATAAATACACTTATTTATTTTTTTACACATGCTTTGCAGACTGTCATTGTTTTATAGAAGCTTACTGATTTGCTCATGTTTGGAGTTGGTTTTATTGAGCCATTTGGATATTGAAATAGTTGTTGGTAAGGTAGGCTATGAATTTGCAATCATACTGTAGTTTGTAAGGTACACTTCATTTTCTGCCTTCAAGATTCCCTTCAGATTTGGTCAATATCATATTGTACTTCCTTATTTTGTTAATGATATGTATCTAAACAAGACTCCTTCCTATTATCTGTATCCTATGCACAACTAAAACCTTTTGTTAATTTACGGCAGTGTTTAGGCGAAATTACCATGAAACATTTCTTTAATAAACAATTTTGAAAGACATTTTTAAAGGAATTTCACATAGGTGTTTCACAGATTTTTACTATAAACCTAGTCTTGCACTTTATTTTATCTTTACATGAGAGGCCTCACTCTCCTTATAATTAGTTCCTTTAAAGTTTAGGTAAGTACAATATGTCCCAATTATTATTTTAAAATTATTAATATAATAAAAGGATTTGGAAATATTTCACTAAAACATCCTTACGCTGTCACAAAAAAAGAGCACTCTCCGTAACTCTGAACAAACCATATTATCGTATGTACTGTAATGTGACATTTTGAATAAACAGTGCTGGAAAAGCAATTACTGTAACTGAGGAACCTTTGTAAACTGTAGAGTACACAGAATAAGCTATCTCCTTATTTGAAGGGAAAAGAAATACTCCCCTACATCAACCACAGAGAAAATAATGAAAACATCTGGAGACATCTATTGTAGGCTAAAGCAAGTGTAATTCCATTAAACACACTGTTAAACCTGGAGCTACTTTTTTTTATTTTACATTGCATCCACCCTATGGCAGTATTGGTAGTATCAGCATTTAAATAAACTATTTCTTTAAATAAACTATTATTTTATATATAAATGTGTTTAAATTTGGCATCACATGGGCACGGCCCACCCAGTTTCCACACAGGTCCACCCAAATCTGCGCCTATGTGAATGCCAAATTTAAACACATTTATATATAAAATAATAATAATAAATGTCAACTGTGCACCCCAAAGGCGGGTGTTTAAGTATAGATCAAATAGATTATTTTGTTTTAAATTCCCCAGGCTTTAGCCAACCAAATCAAAGTAGTAATTGTGATGCAATATTTGGGTCAGATCTTCCTCTCACACAACAAATCATGTGCAAGTCACGTTTGATTGACAGCTTGGGAGGCAGTTGGAGCGGATCCGTTGAAAGCGTTGAAAAGTCCCAGGCATTTACTTTAATGTGCATTTTTACAGTAAGTTAGTAGTGCTCGACGATTGGAAATAGCAGAACATGACTGAGGTTGAATTCACAGACAGTGTCTTAGTCTAAAAAGAGTATGCTTGTGTATTCCAAAGCATTTAGCAATACTTTGCCAACTGAATCCAAGAGATATGCAATGATTTATTTGTTCTCGTGAAATGCAGTATCGAGGATGACACACAACCCCAGTTCTAACAGTTGGGGATACAGGTACACGGAAAGATGCATTGGGAAGACAGAACGGTCTGGTTTCATATTCATTTACAGAAAGACAAAAAGTGTTGTAAATCATTTCTGGAATACAAATAAGTTCTTGTGTATGTTCCAGTTGACCAGTGAAAGAATTGCACACATTAAGCACAATTTACTTGTATGGTCTTCAGGATCTCTGTGTAGACGCTCCAAAATAATGAATTCATTGTTGAACTCGTGCCTTGTTATTTGTTCGAGGCAACGGGGGAGTACCCAATTAAAGTAATTCACAATATCCTCTTCATTGCTTTTCACATTTTGTCAAAAGGTAATGTATGATATCACAACTCAAAAAACAAAAGATAATCTTCATTTTCAGGGGGAAAAATATTCTACACCGTTACTACCAAAACAAAGGCCTTGACTTTCAAATAATCGCTGTTATAATTGTTTTGCCAATTTTAACAGGCAGTGTATGAGATTCAGTCATCATGACTACGCTAAAGTGACACATCGGTAAATTGCAGCATTACCTTGAAGTCATGAGTAATCTAGACAAATACTGTACAATCTTAAATGGTAATGGGGTAAACATTATAAACTAATGGGAAATCAGTACTAATTAGATCTGCTGTTTATGACATGTAGAATTTACCATTACCCCCGATTGTAATATTTTCTCGAAAGGTGAAATTCACGTTAATACTGGAACTGCGTATGGTAATGTAAACTTGAGGATCATTGTTGATGTGTGTTTTGAAGGTACTCAAAATCCTGTATAACGAGTCACGTAAAAAAAGCTCCGTTAGTATGGCTCAGTGCTGTTTTTTACTGGGTCCTCATACTGACTGTGTAATTTTGACCGCTGAATATTTGTAACCATTAAAGGTATATTTTGCGGTAGTAAACCTGATAAAACTTCATATTTAGTAATTACAAGTAAATCAAAGATCAATGCTTGTGCAAAATAGAAATTGATAATGCCGTCTGGAAAAATATCGGACCAACGGAGAGGGACCAGGTGGCATGGTGCACGTTCCTGACTTGTGAACGTCACCCTGACCCACCAATGTCTGTTGGACACATCTGAAGTTTAAGAAGCTATAAGAATTTCAACTATACCGATTTTTATTGTTACTGTTGATCCCGGTACAAGACTATTTACGAAAAACGATATCAAAGGTAATGCTTTTGTACAGATTACCTATCTACGTGAAACACATTGTCTTCCCAAAATCCCCTCAGCCTCTCTCCCTCCGGATGTTCGACACGCTCGTTTTAACGAGATTCATGTGTATAAAAGTGTGTAATGTAAATTTAATACGCATAAAGTCTAATAAAACAAGACTAGTTTGTTGTCGTCCATGTCGCGTATATAGAAAAATATAGCATATAATCGCTTATATATTTGTGTGTGTGTGTGATGATAGTATTGGACATATGTGATATATCATGTATAGTATTAGACATCTGCATAGCATTATCTAGGTACACCGTCTCGTCGAGACCATCCCTACGAGCTGGTAGGGATGGGGTTAATTTCCCTTACCTGCCTGGGTTTATTGTGCTCAGTTGGCTGGGGATTGATTGAAGTAATTAACGATCAATCAGCACCCAGCCACCTAACATAAAAGGAGGCCTCAGCTTCCATTTAGAGAGAGGAGGGAGCTGATGGTTGAGCTTGCTGGGTTTTTTGGTTTGCAGTTTTGTATTTTTTGAATTTTCTGGTCCAGTGAAGCCATCGCCCAGCCTGGAAACCTCTATTTTTGTAAGTTTTGCTTTGTGTTTTGTTATTTGTGTTTAAATACCTTTGTTTTGGCCTTTGTGTCCTTTTATTTTGTGTTATTTTGTTAATAAAAATTGAATGTAAATATTTATTTAACTGCAGTCTGTCTTTGGGCCTCTATCCGCTCGCCAGCCTGTCAAACACCTCTATTGTGTGATATTAGTGTGTGAAATTACCGTATTCTCTGAACAATGAAAGCAATCAAGACTGAAAAACGCAGTTTACTGTACTGCACACCATCAATTACACAATGCTTTGTATTTCCCAATTTTGGTAATTTCAGAACATGAAAACAACATTCTTCAGAATGAAAACTACATTGCAGCACATGAAACAATAAGCAAAACATTTGGCTGCAGTTGCCTTTACTGTTGACACATATGGTTGGCACATTTTACAGCACTTCAGTATATACAGTAGAATCACCCACCTATCAGTGGTTATCCCCACACCTAAAGGTAAGTAACTGATGGAATCCAGGGGGGAAAAAACCCAGCTGTACCCATGAGGGTAGAGGGTGATCATATTAAAGCTTTTTATTACAGTGCTATTGTTCACAAGAAAAAGAGGTGTTTCTAATAAATAAATAATCACTTCCAATTACACACAAAGCATCCAATCTTTTTTTCCTTTCTGTCATTAACACAGACAAGCACACATCTGCACAATATCATCATACTGTAAACCAAAGCAAAGTCAAATGTGTAAGGCAAAATATATAAGTAAACGAGTCCTATATTTACATAAAAACGTCAGATGTACTTTTACAAGCCTTCTCAATGAACACAAAGGTAGTGGAAATATAGTATTGCAACTCTTTTTCTTGGTATGTAAATCATTATGCAATTTTAACAGATAATGGCATTGTGAGACAAATTACCTCTCTAATGGGTGCATTACATTAGAGTTTGGTAGGAATGTGTGAACACAGAGTACAGTTTAACCAAAGATCTAAGCTTCTAGTACAAAGACAGCCCTTCTCAATTGAGGTGTGACCTCTAAGTCAGAGGTCAAGCAAGGCTGGGGGATGGATGATCACTGACCACCCACAAGGGGGAACCCAGGGAGTTTCAAAAGAGAGGTTATCGATGAGGATGAGTAAATTCAACATTTTCAGAAAGCCGAGCCATTTACATGAAAGATAGGACTGCTGTAGCCTCAATCCTATAATTACAGAAAGCTTGCCATAAACATTGCCTGAACCCACTAAAAAGAGCTCCATTGAGAATTCAGAAGCAATAAAATGATACCACTGTCAGAGATTTTACCCAGTAATTTTGTTATAATGGATTTCAAAGCCTGCAAGACCCTGCCTCTGAACAGAACCCTCAAATGGCATTCAAACCGGTTTGCTGATGAAGTGGAAACAGACTCTTTTACAGGCCTTAACACCACTGAACCCCGAACAGCTACAGCTTCAGACAAATTCCAAGCACAGTATTGAGATGTGGTGCACTCTATCACTCTATATATTGCTGTGCAAAAGTCTTAGATCGTGAAGTCTCCTCAAATATATATATATATATATCTATAGATATATTAATTATATATATAATATATTAGAATACTTCGTAGTATGTTAATGCTATTCGGAGGCGGTCACACAGGGGATAATTTGTTGAAGTGACAATAATTATGTTCGAATCCAAAACCCCCTCTTCTTTCGTTCGAACGTAAAATCTTAGAAAATTTAAGTGCAACTCAAACTTGTTGAGTTTCATTTGTTGTATTCGCGCTATACTTCCCCCACACTCTTCGTAGGTTTTGTTAATATGAAGGGGGGTGTGAGAAGCATCCAAAAACTTTATTTTTTATTTAAAATGTAAATGTGACGGACTTGCAAGGACATTTATCGCGACCAGCAAGATACATTTATAAATTTCGTCCATACTAAGAATCCATCATATTGGTCTGGGGGTGGGGTGGCCGGGGTGGTAACGTTAGCAAAATGTCTAGGACTTTTGCACAGCAGTGTACATATTAACAGAAGTGATGAACCACCCTGTGGCAGTCCTGTATGTTTTTTCAATTGTGCATGAATTTGCGGCACAAATGTGGATTGTTAAGAAGCAAAAGGCATGAAAGCTGACTTGTATCCCAGACTATTAATCAGTCATTCCACCTTGCTTCAGGGCAAAGAAAGAACTTGTTAAAGCAAAAAAGAAGGGCGATATCTTTTTCTTTGAGAGCCAAAGAAAAGGCTTCCTCTGCCAGGTCACGAGGTGCAAAAGCCCCGCCTCCTTCCACTGTCTGCCAGTAACATAATAAAATGCAACTCATTGCTCATTCTACTTTTTAATTTTGAGTGTTGGTATTCGTACTGTGAAATCTCATCTCTATCTTTTTTTTTTTTTTTAACTACAGCCTAATACTGGCTACAATTCTTGTCTGATATGCAAAAATGATAATGTTCTGCAAAAAAAAAAAAAAAACTTCCTCACCA
>NC_054538.1:6543487-6620833 GCF_017654505.1 Polyodon spathula | reverse complement strand
AGCCAAACCAGACTTGGCCCTTGATTATGTTGAATACATGATCACCCACGCAATGAATCGGGACTGCCTGCTTTCTGTACCACAGAAGAAATTAAACCATCTTCTGAAAGCCCTTGGCGCATTAAAAGGTGAAATTATATATATCTATTATATACTATATATCTCTAATTATTATTAACTATTATATATATATCTATAATAGATTATATTATATAAATATATTCTTATTGTTCTAGTGGAATACATATCTCCAATGACTGAACTATAGTACTTGCATATGTATTCCTGCTCAACCAGTTCTGATGTAACTTAATACAGATGGTCTTTTGATAATATCAATAAATATATATGGATGTGCCTGTAAGGATCTGGCATCTCAATATAATTGAGCATGTTTGGGATGAACTTTTAAAAAAGCATTTGTCATCAGAGTCCTCTGGGTACCTTTCTGCACCACTTGCGTGGAAATTTAATGACTAAATAGTAGGGATGCAACAGTTGTCAATTTTGAGAAACTGGAACTAACATTTGCATAAAATTACAATTTTCAATGCTTTTTCTTTGTTTTTTTTACAATGAAAAGGCATTGGCAGTTTCTGCACTAAGCTGGCTGTATTTTCGGGAGCTCATTGTACACTTTGCTGTATGCAGATGGTTCAGATTAACATCCCTTAATAGTTTTAATATGGTAACATAAATCAAAATTTATTGACAAGACTTGCCTGTGATTGCGGAGATCTGTTCGTGGAACTCAACTTTAATCAGGCGCAAAGGGAACTGGCTGCACTAATGCAGTTTGGTTTTGTCTTTACACACGTTGTAGGGTCTATGCAACGTCGAGCCAAGACATATATAAACCCCAATCCACAATGAAAATGGATAATATAACTGGACATACTTTTATAACTACAAAGCCAGATGTATTTTATTTTTAAACTGTTATGTAAGTCATTTTTTTGTTTTAAAATACCTAATATAGAAATATAACATTACTTTGTAGGAGGTATTCTACTCATTTATAAGTTCACCTGAGACAGGCTCCTGCAAAATAGACAAAGAAACTGCTCTGAGGGCTTTTTTGATTCGTGGTCGGATATCCATCTCAGCATAGAAGTCAGGGGTTTCAATTCACCAAACAGCAAATATTGTTTTTTCCTATATATCTACTTTTTTATATATATATATATATATAGTATAATAAGATATATTAATATTATAATATAAATACATAATCTCTGTTAGTATACCTTGTTTTCAGTTTGATTACTGTTTTTACATTTTAGGCAATTCATAGTATTGTCTTGGCTTTGCCGCAGTCAGCTTTTATGCTGTCATAATTAAAATAGCGGGCCCTAACAAGCTGCTGTCCCAACCCTGGAACGGTTCCTCCTCCGTTATGTGAATCGCTTCTTTGTACTCCTAGGTTGCGAACTAGGGTTGTTAAATGTCTGGTTGAAGGTGGGATCAAGGGTTTATATTTTTTCTTTTCTGATTTGATGTTGCTTTGGTGTAAACGATGTTCAAATGTTTCAATACCAACTGCACACATAACGTGTTGCACAAAATAATGCTCTGCAACAGTCGGCATTCATGAACTAATCACTTGTTTCAGTATAACACAGATGAAAGGACTTACCTCTTACTTCTGGAAAACACTGCTGCGTGGACAATTGAGAAGGTGCTGCCATTCTTAATAAATCCAATATGTGAAGATGAAGCATCAGAACAGAAGACTCTGGTTGCAAAACAGGCTGTTGAAGTATGTTTATGTTCTATCGTTTGTGTGTAATTCATAGCTGTATTAGAATGTATAGTACCCATATACATTCATATATAAAAAGCCTCTTCCAATATATATTTCCATGAACACAGTAACTTTGTTCTTTCCAGTGATACTTGCTCACACAGGGCTTCTGTAATCGGTTGCTTCTTTATAAAAAATGGATTATCTGAATGTGCTGACGTAGAAGAAAAACTGCTTCAGTAGGTATCAAACTTAATTCTGCCTTTTGAACTGTTAAGAATGTAAATGAGTTGTAAGGAATAAGAAGCAGTATTAGACAACTAACGGTGTACTTTCTTTAACCCTTTGCAGTCCTATTTCGGACCAGGTCTGACATTACAATTTTCCCTTTCCCGTCCAATATCGGACCTTGTCCGATCTCATCAAAAAGACGTAAAGCACAGGTCTCAAGTCATTTTTTTCTCCAGAGAAAGACGAGAAAACCTTTCAATGGCCGAGTGAGACTGATAGGAGCCGAATGAAACCGAAATAGCCGCATCCACTAGAGAGATAACACGGACACAAACAAAGGAAATAGCTGCTTCTGCATCCAGCACTCAAAAATATCACAGACATTTGCAGAGCTTTTATGAGATGTTATAGTAATAAAATAATGACTTAGATCACATTATTGAGGAGTTTTGTGGTGATAAAACGAGTGATCAGGAGATGATTTATCAGTATGCCCTACTATGAAGATGTATGTGAAAAATACAGCGAACAAGGTTTGGGGCTTGGCTGGAGATGCAGTACTAGGTGTCCTTTTGCGATTCAATCCCTTTTAAACCTGTTTTAATCAAATGCCGGTTAAAACTTGACGAAAATTTTTAAACGGCGCGTGTGAAAATAATTTGGACCTGACGCACCTGACAAGCGCTTGAATAAATGGGACGTTTCCGAATTAAATCGGTTTCTAGTTTGCACCTCTTGTACTTAATAATTATGTACTAGGTTGTCACAAAATAAATTAGAATTGCATCTCCATTTAATAAACATTAAATAATCAACATTCTTTTATCAATTACAATTCTTCCTCTACTTCTGGATGTACACAGTGGGTGTTTAGGTCTTGATCTACAGGATACAGTACACAGTGGGTGTTTAGGTCTTGATCTACAGGATACAGTACACAGTGGGTGTTTAGGTCTTGATCTGCAGGATACAGTACACAGTGGGTGTTTAGGTCTTGATTTACAGGATACAGTACACAGTGGGTGTTTTAGGTCTTGATTTACAGGATACAGTGCACAGTGAGTGTTTTAGGTCTTGATTTACAGGATACAGTGCACAGTGAGTGTTTTAGGTCTTGATTTACAGGATACAGTGCACAGTGAGTGTTTTAGGTCTTGATTTACAGGATACAGTGCATATTTAGGTCTTGATTTACAGGATACAGTGCACAGTGAGTGTTTTAGGTCTTGATTTACAGGATACAGTGCACAGTTGCCACTGGAGACTTTATTTCCTTGAACAAGTTCCATTTTTATAAAGAGGTTGGCTTTGATGCACTTGTCTATACAACGACTCAAGGGGATAATGTAAATGGGTTAATAAAATGAATACTTTATCTATTTTAAACCACCAAGAACAAAAAAATAAAATAAATAAAGCTGTGATACTATGCTGGTTAAGTCACCCCAACAGTAACTTGCTCAGTGGTGCTCAATAAAAGTAAAAGGTTTCTTCAGAAAGGGAAGGCCCCCTGGTCATGTCATGTTTCATAAAGCACTTTTAATGTATTGAAACTGCACTCCTGGAGAAGGGTTGCCGACCCCTGTTCTATAGTACAGTCTTGAAAACACATTTATTTTCCAAGGGAAAGATTTATATCCGATTTATAAAAGCTTTACTTTACTGATTCACACACAATACATTTAATTATGAAAATTAATTGCAGTATTTTAATTTTGTATTACACAGGCATGTCTGGCCGTTTGCAAAGATGTGATTATGGTTGGCCTTGCTGACCCAGAGTTTCAAGGACAGATTCTACGGTTTTCCCTGTCTGTGCTGCAAGCGGGTATGTGGTTGTTCTAATGGCAGGCTTGAAAATATGTTTCTTTTCCATGCAGCACTTGAAAGGACTCCAAACTTGCTTTTAATGAATGTCTGGGACTTGCTCTAAACTAGTTAAACAGTAATCTTAGTTTATTTGCATTTACATTTGTTTATAATAGTCTCAATTTTTAAATGTTGACATAACTAATGTATAAAACATAACGTTTGCTAAAATATGTATGCATTTTAAGAAGGAATATTGTGTTGTAATGGTTTAGACATATGACTTGTACATTTCTTTTATAAATGTCCAGCTGGTAAGGAAGAATTTGTTTGAAGATAATTATTCAAGCTCTGTACACACACATACACACCGTCTTTGTTATCATCAGTCCAATGGTGTATCATGCGTGTGTTCTTCCATTCACAGAGAGGGGATACATGTGTGTGCCGTTGCTCCTTTCTGTCCTCAAGGAGATTACTGAGAACTGCCTGGCCCTGACTGTTCAAAACCAAAACGAGGACCTGCTGGTTCTCCTTAACATCGCCCAGAATGTCTTCCAAAAAATCCTTGAAACAGCTGCGCGCAGACTGAGGAAGCAGCGTGAAGAGGCCTTGCAGGTATGCCCTTTTTAAAATTAAGTATAGGAGACATTATAATTAATGTGTATTTTTTAAATTTAGTCGTCGCCAATGGATTTTTTAACCACGGGTAAAAAAGCTTAGAGAAGGGTTAAACACTTATGTATTGATCCTGTAACTAGAGCAACCCCGAAGACAGTTGGGCGTAGGTTGAGTTGCAAGCGTGTCGACGCCGGTCTGGCGTACGTAGGTCCACTTTGAACATCCCAGGGTGACGCTGCCGGCAGGTCATGGAATATCACCCGGCCTCCTGTTGTAACAACAGTTATACAAATGTAATTGTTGATCTATAGAGTTACCGAGGTGTATGTTGTGAATAAGGTTTTCCGAGGGTGTCGTTGGG
Source organism: Polyodon spathula (assembly GCF_017654505.1). NCBI lineage: Eukaryota > Metazoa > Chordata > Actinopteri > Acipenseriformes > Polyodontidae > Polyodon > Polyodon spathula. The sequence continues at coordinate 6,616,067 of NC_054538.1, read as the reverse complement.
TGTCCGTGACACCTATTCGGTGTCGTCTAAGCGTATGTCCACGCAACCACCTTGGATGTCATGTCGCTGGTGCTTGGTGAACCGTGGATTGCCCTGCCGACCTGAGCCCTCCCTACCCAGGCAGCGCTCTGCCAATTGTGCACTGCTCCCTGGGAACTCCCGGTCACAGTCTGCAAATGATATAGCCTGGACACGAACCAGCGATCTCCAGGCTATTTGGCACATCCTGCACTCCACGTGGAACGTCTTTACTGGATGCGCCACTCAGGAGCCCCTAAAATGTGTATTATATGTATCCCCTTCCCTTGGTGATGATGACACAGTCTTTATCTGGTCAGGATTAGACTTTGACAGGTAGTAGGCTGAGCTCTTACAGTTCCGCCTGTCCTTGCAAGAAATTACATATTACTACGTGTTTAAGATACTACACTTGTTTCTGTTTTCTAGTTGCTCCATTCTGCTCACGTGATGCTTGCAGATTTCATTAATGTCGTTCAGGACTGGCATGCTGCTAATGTGTTGATACTTCATGGTGTGTTCTCAACCATTCTTGCTGCAGTACTTGTGGAGTTAAGCAATTACTTGCAGAAGGTAAGCTTTTTTAAAAAAAATAAATAAATAAACAATAAAAAAAATTGTTCTTTTTGTTCAGTGTGGTATTTCCTTTTGTGCATTGCTCAGCCAAAGTTCACCCTAACTGTAGGAAACTTTTCATAGAAAAGAAGTAATCTGACATACTTTAAATACAGTCCATGATGACCTGCTTATGTTAGTGACACCAAGATAGACTGGCCAAGATATTTAAAGTTAGTAAGTTTGGTTTCGTTTTAATATCTTTGAAAGTATGGCCCGGACGGGGTTTAAAACCCATTCCTGAATAAAGTGTGGAATCTGGCCGTTCCCCAATTGAAGCCGATTTGTTTTTCTTCAGTGTGCGTCATGGCTGTCTGTAAGAGTAGCTCAATGACAGTTTTTGTTCTGCTGCAAGGACAAGTATGTTTTATTAAACAGAGAGTCTACAGAGCCCTTTTATATTAAGTTTTTTTCTCCTTTTGGTAAGAAGTATTGGATGAGTTTGAAAAGTAAGTTAGAGCAGCGTTTCGGGACGGGATCTCCCTTTTTAGAGGAAGCAGAGCACAGCGAAACTAGGACACCTTTTGTTTTTATTAGCTTTGTTTTTAACAATATTGTTTGTTTTGCATTTTTTGTTTGTATTTTGTAAACGATGGTCCTGCTGAAGTAGCAGCATCCCCCGAGTGATACCATTGTTGGGAGCTCAGTGGTGGTGCCTGTTATTGCATGTGTGCTATGAAACAGTAAAACGTGCAATCCCTCTGGCTTTCTTCCTCCCTCTCTTGCAGCGCATTCCCATACCCTTTTTCACTTGATAATTAAAGTAGATTTTAATGAAAATGCGTGGGTATGGAGATGCTGGTCTGAATAAATGGTGACGTGCTTTCTCGTGGTGCTGACGTCTGTAATGTGATTTTTCTGGAATACTGTATGTATGTTGCTGACAAAATGCCTCGTTTAGTCTTGCCTGTAGAATTAACATTGCGCCAATGATTTTGATTTGGTTTCAGATTTCGCATGCGGAGGAGCTAACCCCTCCTGAGACAGTTCAAGACCTGCCTCCACTTTCAAGCACATTACTTGCAATTATTATGAAATCTCCAAGTCTGATCAGGTAATGGAAGAGGATTTTTACGTTTCTAGCAGAATATCCTCATCGTCCTCATGATAAATCCTCAGTAAAACTGTCCTATTACAGTAAATGGTACAACGTTGTGCGCTGCTTCCCAGTAAGGGAAGTTTGTATGAATTTTCAAACCCGCTGCTGCTGCACCTACTACTGCCACGATCTCATCTTTTAAGCTGACTGCTTCATTTTCAGTACAGTTGACACTGCTCAGGCTAAAACTAACGTCATCCTTCATGTTGATATGTGATCTGTCATGTGACTTTTTTTGATACACACGTATTCTGTGATTCGCTAGGTTAGCAACATTAACCCTTTCCTGACAGCCTTTTTGTCAAAGCCTTACTGTATATATCAGAAACCTATATGGTATAGTCACTTCACATTTACAGGGTTATGTGAACATTGCATTCATTCTAAGTGTGTTGCTGACCAGGGTAGTGACCTATTATTTATTTTATTTTTTTTAGGTCATTTCTTTGTGAGTTAAATGAGTCTGTTGATTCTGAAGCAGTGGAAGGTGTTGTTGGATTGACTGCAGTCCTATGCATCTTAACAGTGGTCAGGCAGGGTGAGTTTATGCTTTGCATGCTGCATTCTATTCATTTGTCTAGATTTATGTAAAAATAATAGATTGGAGAAATATTCCACAGATTAATATTAATCCTTTACCTTGTTCCCAATTAAGCATGAAACTTAATTCTTTTTTTATTAATCTGTCTTTGTGTTGAAGGGCAATGGAGAATGAAATCTCTGTATGGCTGGGATTTGAAGCCGTTATTTGTGAACCCCATTCTTTTGAGAGTGTTCCCAAGTAACTTAATCAGCATTAAATAATTACATTAACTGATGATTTTAAAATAAATGTTAATTACATTTTGCCTTTGCCCACACCAATGCTTTGGCAGCATTAACTCTCTACTATATCATGTATGGCATCCAATTGTACTAGTACTTGCATCAGCTTGTACTTGCACTGACCTGCTCCATACCTTGACGAGACTGCTGAGATGTATGACATGTAACATCAAACAAATGTAGAAATATCATTGGTATGAGTGATAAAAACATTAACAAGAAAAAAATTTACTAATGTGATAGGTTAAATAGTATGGACGCAGTTATCATCGCGAAATTCATACTGGACTTTACTCATATAAGCAAATATTTACTATCGGTTTTATTTGAACTGCTCTTAGTCAAACTCGCTCTTACTTATAACTTACTGTATTCTTTATTTTGCTCTTACTTGAATTTGATCTTATTGTACTTTCGTAACTGTTCTTATCTATTGTGATGTTTTATAATGTATATTTTATAATGCGATACTTTATACTGTGATATTTTGTAACAATTTTAAGTCACCCTGGATAAGACCATCTGCTAAGAATTAATAATAAATAATAATAATAACAATTAAAACTGTTTTCTGAAAAGGACTGGTCATGACTTTTATGAAAACTGTAGAACATAATAGCAGAACCTAATACATTAAATAATGTTATTACGTGTTTGCACAATTTGAAACAGTTTAATGCACTTTGTTGTTGTTTTCTTTTCTTAAGGTAAATGTAAAGGATCTGAAATTAAGAGTTCTGCAGCCTCAGTTCATATCAAACTGCAGAAGTATTATGAAGTTATGGCCGAAGCAAGTGATAATATTGAAAGGTAAAGTGTCAACTACAGGAGTACAAACAGTTCTGGATTAATAAAAAATGTAAAATGAGTCCTTTAAATTCCTACACTGTGTGGCAAGAAACTCAGTTTGGCAGTTCTATGACAGGCGTTTTATTTTGTTGGAGCCCTGTATAAAATAGTTCAAATAGGTAGTCAAATCTATTGATTTTTTTGTTCTATAAAAAAGTGGTTGGCCTTCTACACATTCTGAAACTCAGTAAACACTAGCAGAGATGTTTCTCACCTCTGCAGGTTGTGCTTTGTGAATCTCTTCTTTAATATATATTCTTATCTGCTGACACAAGCGTTGATTAGGTCTCAGACTTCTTCCAGATACTGTGTCAAGGTTAAATACCTCCATTAACCTTGGAATAATTTCAGTTGTGAATGTATTTCTGCTAAAGAAAATTATTTCAGGTAAAGTTTGGGTACTTCAGGTTACAGTGGTAGCCATACACACAGTCTTTGCTTTCCTGTTTTTAATTGAAGCTTTTTTCTTTTCTTTACAGAGCAATATATGAATCGGCTCTTAAGATTGGAAATGACATCTTGCAGCCATGATGTGATTTGTGTGCATGATTTTGGATTTATGTTTAAGAAAATGTTTCATGTATGTAATCAGAAAACAACCAGATAGATTTTACTATGAAATAAGCATTATTCTACATGGTTGATGTATAATGATTAAAGGAATAATGCTAATTCATATATATAAAAATATACGTCTGTATACTTAGAAAAAGAAAGTGATATTGCCATACCATACCTAACCATGTAGGTTAAAGCACAACAGATATCTGTGACTTTGTAGGTGGGGGTGTGTCATGTTTGTTTTGTTTGTTTTTGATGATCTCTAGGTAATTGTTGTACGCAACAAAAAAATGTGATTGTTACTTCGTTCCAGCGATTGCTTCATCTACATGTAGAAAAAATCGAGTTTAGCCACCAGAACCGACAACAAGAATATCTGTGACTTGTAGGTGTGGGTGTGTTCAGTTTGTTTTGTTTGTTTTTTGATGCATCTCTAGAAATTGTTGTACAACAAAACATGTGATTGTTACTTCCTTCCAGGATTGCTTCATCACATAGAAAAAAAATCCAGGCCAAGACACAATATGAATCATCGTACAGGATGCTTGATTTGAATAAATCATAAAAATATATATTTTAAGATATTTCATGATTAAACATAATAGCTATTAATGCAGATAAAATAGCATTGTCACATTCAAAAGCGATTACTTTTCTCTAGTTATTATACATCAAATGTTCTATAAATGCTTACCTAAAAAAACTGTTTTTAAAAACATTGTATTTTCACAAACAATGAATTATCAACCAAATAAATGTAAAAATAACAGAAACTTGAAATGCCCACTTTACACTGGACACGCAATCTTTAGCAGAAATCTTTACAATCTTTGATGCAGCTGGTGCTTATTTCATTGAATACATTTTAAAGCAATTGTGCAGCTCTGTGCAGGTTCCTAAATGCAGTGTAAAAGGTAGTGCATCAATAAGGCAAAAGTTTACTGTATTTGTTTTTAAGTGGGACTCCATACTGCACGGCAATGAGTAAATTTGTAATCTGTGATAACTGTGAAAAAAATACAGCCTTACTCATAATTTTACGTAACAAAAATGAAGTCAGAATCTACAAATGTCTTGTACAACTACATACACTGTGATGAAAGGGACTGTGTTGGTTGATCCCTATTAAGCCCTGTACTCTACTGTAGATCGATCATACATTTAACGCAGATGGTTTGTACTTTTATAATATGTAACACACCTGACTTAATAAACACGATCCAACAGTAGTAAGTGCAGAAGGGAGCCAGTATCTATCCTTGCTGATAAACATCCAACAACTCAAACACACACGCACTTTCGACATACAGTCAATAACTGGAAATCTGCCATGGCTGGAGTCCATACAGATAAACAGACAAGCAAACAGAAATTATCCGATCCTCACTGTTAAATCTAAACCAATACCCACTCACAGATGCTCCTTGTATACCTGCGTATACCTAGAATTTTAGGATTGAGACAAAAAAAATTGAATAAAATATACATAAATAGGTAGTGACATGAGATGACATTTGTTGTTTAGCTACCAAACATGAAATAACGTTTTCAATTATTGTCTTGGTATTATCATATGTCATAAAAGTACAAGATTAAATCAGGTTGGCTACTGCGTTGAAAAGGATAAGCGTAAATTAATCTAAAAATTCCTAACTTCGTGTTTTACCTATTCATTTAGAAATGTAACATTTTTCAATTTGTTAGTTTTTTAAGTATATGGAAAACTACAAAGCGGCACGTAATTCAATATGTTAATGTAACATTATTCAGCAGGTTTTCGTTCAACTTTATGAAGCAAAATTTGTTCTTATACCTTTTGATGGTCGCGTTGCATTAACACAATGTACCATGATGCATAAGTCGCCAAATTAGTACAGTATATACTTCGTTTAGGGCAATCCAATAAACCGTATCTATGATAGATTAGTATAGTCCGAGTAACGCATCTTCTTTTATACGAGACCTGTGCATTAAAAAAATGAGAGAGGATACAAATATGAACTGGACAGGTAATTTATTGTATCTTCCATGCTTCTGGGAGGAAATTAGAAGTTGTACAGATTCTCTAGAATGTCAGTCCTATCGTACTCCTTGCTATCTAAATGTCACATGTAGCTGGTGGCAGAAGTGAATACACAGTTCAGCTTTGAAAGAATAATTTATCTTCAGTTTGATCGTTGCTGCAAGCTCACACGTCAGCCAGACATTATTATACACAGATCAACTAACGATTAGGCAAGGTAAAGTGGCACCATCAGGATAAAAAGATTTTGGTGACTGTTTGCTGAAAGTATCGTTATCAGTAATAAGCTAAGGATAAAGTTTCATCAGATAAGAAGAGAACTTGAACTCAATTAACTAGCAGATCAAATCAATGCATCTAAAGAAAATCTCATTAACTGATATACCCAATAACTTTTGCAAAATAATGTCTAAACTAAGTTTCAATAGGATAAGTTTTTCTCTAGATACAACCTATCAACATACACTGCACTTCCTTATCCTCAGATTCATGCAGGACCATAAGAGTAGTAGAAGGGTTAAACATCTTTATTTGCACAAACTCCTCTAGATTGAGGTGAAAGCGATTTAGGGAGCAGACTTGACTGCAGTTTTCAAAGCAATGCAGATCAGAACTTTAGGGCTAAGGCAACTCCTTAGAATAAATTGTTATTTAAGCAATGCGATATGTGTTTAGGTTTGTAACACACCTCCAAGGTCATAGAAAAGAGCAGTCTTTGTTTCAGTGAGATAGCTGGTCAGACAGAGAAAGGAGAGCAAAAGGAGAAGAACTTGAAAACACACGCTCCAGTAAACTCTAGCTAAAACACCCAATAATTTATTAAATGTGGAAGACAACCAAAACGTTGTTTAAAATGACTTAAAGTAACAACATCTTCGCATTCAGGCTGTGCGAAGTTGCTGGTCTTCGCTGGGAATTCCAAAGGGAGCACTGCACTGGCTCTGGCGCTCCTGTTGGTTAGGGAGGCAAAACCATCAGGGATTGTTTCTCCTCATTGCACTGCAGCAAACACTAGTGAGCTCAAAATCAGACACTTGCAGGACTGGCTTTTGTCTCCCAGAGGTCGGTAGCTTGCTGTCATCTGCACTCGAGTTCCTGGGTGTAAAAGAGGAAGCTGGCTCGGTCGTGGGATTGCACGCCCATTGAACCTTCAGGTCTCTTGAGCTGTGTGGGTAATTGCTGTGGTGAGGGGGAAAAAATGATCAACAGAGGAGCACTAAACAAGAAAAATGAATTGAGGACATCGGTCACAGTTCTCATCCTATAGAGTCAATTCTGCAAATAAAATGGAGTGTTCTCTATTATGCTAAAGAATAGAATAGACAGAGATTTACAGAAATGATATTTGCTATTATAAATGTTTATTTGTAGGAATGCTGATATTTATGAAATGTTAGTGTACTAGTATGTGTTGTAGCAGGGCGAGACCCCTGCCTGTATAGTTACTGGGTATTCATGGTGTTCATGACAATTTTGTCATGCACGGGATAGGTGTCATGGCCATAGGCTAAAAGACTACAGGTCCCAGAAGCCTCTAGGGCTGAATGAGAAACACCTGGGTGCACTTGGGGATTGTTAATTTAATTATTGGTTATATGTTTGTGTATAAGAGTCTGTCATTGTCTGTGTTGGTGGTGGGTGAAGTAGGCATTTAAACAACTGTATGTTGTACAATTTGGTAACTGTTTTGGAAACGGGTGAACCGCTTAGTGGTCCTGTACAAGTGGGAGCTAGGCTTTTGTTTTGTTTCAGTTTTGTAAAGCATTTAAACTGCAACCTCCAGTGTGTGTGTGTGTTTTCCTGCCGTTGTCTGCCTCTACCACAGTGAAAACTTTATTTCAGTAACAAAGAGGCCAAGTAATGGAAATTGTAAAGAATATTATTTATACGCTGTTGTTACTGTATTTTTATTATCTATTTAGAAGATGTAAGCAGAACTAAGCTAGTAAACTGCAGCCTTGTGTGCTGTGTTAATTATTTTATATATCACTTTTCAGGGGTACAACAATAAGAACAAGAATTACAATAACAATGTCATGCAAATGTTACGCAAGTGTGTGTGTGCGCACACATGAGTGATAAAGCAGTGTAGCTTAAAGACAAAGCAAAATAACGAAGGACAATGAGGTCTTCACAGGTGATAAGGCCAACTTTCCAAGGGCTACACTGAAGACACTGGGTGAACTACCATTAAAAAAACAATGCAAATTCATTACAAACAACTATGTTAAGGTAACGTTAAGTCTGCAACACAAACCCTAGGGAAACTAGGGAGACTGGGATTACATTTTTACAAAACAGCAATCTTAACTGAGACATGTTTTACCTATACTAGACATTGCAGCATAGACAAAGAAAAGGATGGCATCTCCCCCGGTACCCACGTGTGTAACAGTTGGTCTGCACTATTGTGAAGTGTACAAATATGTCAATAAAAGAAATAAAACCCAATAGCAAAATATGTGTTTGCACAGTACTAATAACATACATTATATGGGCGCAGATCAGTGCTTTCTAATTCTAATTGCAGATTCTGCAATTACAGTTCAGGAGCAAGTGACACTGAATTCAAACAACAAACAGATTGAATAAGCCAGCCACGTACAGTAACCAGGTAAGAAAGAAACCAATACAGTAATTTATCTTCCAAATCCAAAGCAACACGCAAAACAGCAGTTGATTTTCACAAACCTTCTTTATTTTTCCTACATAAAACATATTCCCTGCTCCTGCCAAACTATTTAACTCGTGGACATGTTGACGCGAAAACAAAGGGGGAATTCTGAACAATTCACAAAAGGCCCCCTCTCATATTACATTACAGTACAACCACTGAAGCCTTGTGTGCAGCATACAGGTTCTCTGGCAACATCCTGTCTTCTTTGTTAATATAAACTACAGGTTGGAACCAGACATTCAGAAACGTTACTGTTCAAGTACATTGCTCATACAGCATCCTGTTTGTAGATATTCTTTTACATAAACTACTGTAATCTACCCATGACCACTTTTATCTTCAGAACATAAGAAGGTTTACAAACAAGAGGAGGCCACCCGGCCCATCTTGGTCGTTTCGTTGTTAGTAGCTTACTGATCCCAGAATCTCATCAAGCAGCTTATTGAAGGATCCCAGGGTGCTGGCTTCAACAACATTACTGCGGAGTTGGTTCCAGACTCTCACAATTCTCTGTGTAAAAAAGTGCATCCTATTTTCTGTTCTGAATGCCCTTTTATCTAATCTCCATTTGTGACCCCTGGTCCTCGTTTCTTTTTTCAGGTTGAAAAAGTCCCTTGGGTCGACATTGTCAATACCTTTTAGAATTCTGAATGCTTACAGTGTCATGAAAAAGTATTTGCCCGTTGTCTGATTTTCTGCATTTTTGCACATTTTTCACATTGAATTTGGTCAGATCTTTTTGTGGGTTCTAGTAGTATATAGAGGGAGTCCGAAAGAAAAAATAACACCAAAGTTTGGTGCTTCTTTCATTTGTTTGGTGTGCAAGGTAATCAAACATGCAATCTTCAGGTGTGAAAAAGTTATTGCCCCCCTAGTTAACTCAACCCAATTAAAGGGATAATTAGGGTCAGCTGTTTGAATACTTTGGTTAACAATCAGGCCTGATTTGGGCCAGCCCGGCCCAAATTGAAAAGGTTTTCACGGTACTGAGTCTTCTTTGTTCAAGACTGAATAGATTCAATTCTTTTAGCCTGAGTGCAAATGACATGCCTGTTGGATAACTTATCTTGGATATGTTTGTGTACACTTACTGGGATATTGGGAGAATACTGTAATATATAAAGAAGGTTAATTTAAAAGATTCCACAAGCATTCTTTTTTTCTGGCTAGATCAGCAGCATAAATTATTTTTGTTTTCACAAAATAATGTGCAAATGTCTATTTTTGTTTTTTTTTAAATGGCACAAATAAGTGTTCTTGAAGTGTTGTTTGACTTCATGACTTTCTGCCATATCAAAATGAAACTCTTTCTTGTCTCCAGAAATCATGGCAATAATTGAAAATAGATCTGGGACATGTTAGTGGTCTTGCCCATGTTTGAGTGCATGTGCCAGTGTAAACCCTCTCATAACAGCGACTGGACAAAAAACAGGGCTATCACAAAAACAGATAAATATTTTAAGGCAAATTCTTCATTTTACTGTAGTATGGGATAATGGTCTAGAACACAATGCATATAGTACTCCTGTATTGGACATAAAATATTGAGCCACAGAAGATAATATTGAGCCACAGTAGATATACAGTACAGTAGTTCAACAGAGACAGGAATGCCCCCAGCATTCCACTTTGATTGGCAAGGTTTTGTGGACATGGTTTAGAGGATTCAATTATTGAATGCCGGGGGAGCTAATCTCAGCAGGGAACCGACATTCTTGGTAGGACAAGATTTCAATACAAGTTAACAGAATTTGTGGACATTAGGAGAAGCTTGCACAGAGACATAATTGAGAGCATTGTTGTAGAATCTGTCCATCTGTCTTTGTCACACCTGCTGTACTTATTGTGCACACTGTACAGTGGATTACATTCATATCACAGGGATCCACTTTTTAAAATCACACTTCAGCTGTGGTGGGGGATGTGTTATTTGTTACTACCTATACAGTATAATTTAGTTTAAATTGAAACGCTCATCACCTGATTTGGACAATATATCTGTGAAACTGTTGTGGACAGAACTGTTAACATACTATAACTGAATAACAAGAAGGTAAACTCCAGTGAAATAAACCACAGGAGAGGTGCCAATTGAGATGGTAAATGATGTAAAATGATATAAAACAGAGGATTTCCAGAAGGCCAAATTGAGTTTGCAATTAAGTTATTATTATTTAATATCACTTATTATTTTACCACACATCCCACAACATCCCCCTCATTCATTGTATTTTGGTGAACAGCAATTTTGGTCAGAAGTTTTTAATTCATCAGACTAATACTCTGACAATATGTCTTTGTTTGAAATATTTAGACAGACCTGTTTCCTTCCCAAGAGAAAATTACAAAAACAAATAAATACACTTATTTATTTTTTTACACATGCTTTGCAGACTGTCATTGTTTTATAGAAGCTTACTGATTTGCTCATGTTTGGAGTTGGTTTTATTGAGCCATTTGGATATTGAAATAGTTGTTGGTAAGGTAGGCTATGAATTTGCAATCATACTGTAGTTTGTAAGGTACACTTCATTTTCTGCCTTCAAGATTCCCTTCAGATTTGGTCAATATCATATTGTACTTCCTTATTTTGTTAATGATATGTATCTAAACAAGACTCCTTCCTATTATCTGTATCCTATGCACAACTAAAACCTTTTGTTAATTTACGGCAGTGTTTAGGCGAAATTACCATGAAACATTTCTTTAATAAACAATTTTGAAAGACATTTTTAAAGGAATTTCACATAGGTGTTTCACAGATTTTTACTATAAACCTAGTCTTGCACTTTATTTTATCTTTACATGAGAGGCCTCACTCTCCTTATAATTAGTTCCTTTAAAGTTTAGGTAAGTACAATATGTCCCAATTATTATTTTAAAATTATTAATATAATAAAAGGATTTGGAAATATTTCACTAAAACATCCTTACGCTGTCACAAAAAAAGAGCACTCTCCGTAACTCTGAACAAACCATATTATCGTATGTACTGTAATGTGACATTTTGAATAAACAGTGCTGGAAAAGCAATTACTGTAACTGAGGAACCTTTGTAAACTGTAGAGTACACAGAATAAGCTATCTCCTTATTTGAAGGGAAAAGAAATACTCCCCTACATCAACCACAGAGAAAATAATGAAAACATCTGGAGACATCTATTGTAGGCTAAAGCAAGTGTAATTCCATTAAACACACTGTTAAACCTGGAGCTACTTTTTTTTATTTTACATTGCATCCACCCTATGGCAGTATTGGTAGTATCAGCATTTAAATAAACTATTTCTTTAAATAAACTATTATTTTATATATAAATGTGTTTAAATTTGGCATCACATGGGCACGGCCCACCCAGTTTCCACACAGGTCCACCCAAATCTGCGCCTATGTGAATGCCAAATTTAAACACATTTATATATAAAATAATAATAATAAATGTCAACTGTGCACCCCAAAGGCGGGTGTTTAAGTATAGATCAAATAGATTATTTTGTTTTAAATTCCCCAGGCTTTAGCCAACCAAATCAAAGTAGTAATTGTGATGCAATATTTGGGTGGGATCTTCCTCTCACACAACGAATCATGTGCAAGCCACGTTTGATTGACAGCTTGGGAGGCAGTTGGAGCGGATCCGTTGAAAGCGTTGAAAAGTCCCAGGCATTTACTTTAATGTGCATTTTTACAGTAAGTTAGTAGTGCTCGACGATTGGAAATAGCAGAACATGACTGAGGTTGAATTCACAGACAGTGTCTTAGTCTAAAAAGAGTATGCTTGTGTATTCCAAAGCATTTAGCAATACTTTGCCAACTGAATCCAAGAGATATGCAATGATTTATTTGTTCTCGTGAAATGCAGTATCGAGGATGACACACAACCCCAGTTCTAACAGTTGGGGATACAGGTACACGGAAAGATGCATTGGGAAGACAGAACGGTCTGGTTTCATATTCATTTACAGAAAGACAAAAAGTGTTGTAAATCATTTCTGGAATACAAATAAGTTCTTGTGTATGTTCCAGTTGACCAGTGAAAGAATTGCACACATTAAGCACAATTTACTTGTATGGTCTTCAGGATCTCTGTGTAGATGCTCCAAAATAATGAATTCATTGTTGAACTCGTGCCTTGTTATTTGTTCGAGGCAACGGGGGAGTACCCAATTAAAGTAATTCACAATATCCTCTTCATTGCTTTTCACATTTTGTCAAAAGGTAATGTATGATATCACAACTCAAAAAACAAAAGATAATCTTCATTTTCAGGGGGAAAAAAATATTCTACAACATTACTACCAAAACAAAGGCCTTGACTTTCAAATAATCGCTGTTATAATTGTTTTGCCAATTTTAACAGGCAGTGTATGAGATTTCAGTATGTACTGTATGCGATTTCACTGTGTAGCGTAAGCAACATTACCTTGAAGTCATGAGTAATCTAGACAAATACTGTACAATCTTAAATGGTAATGGGGTAAACATTATAAAAGAGCTTTCCACTTTAAGTGCAATGTTAATTTGAACTCCTGTACAACCACATGTGTGTTCTACAAGTTTTTTTATTGGCTCAGTGCATTTTTTTCGAGGCATCATACTGACTGTGCAATTATGACCCTTGAAATATGAAACATTAAATTCTTAAAACTTAGTAAACATGCTAAAACTTCCATATAAAGCCATACAAAGATAAATAAAATAAGGAAATGCATTAATGTGTAAGTTAGTTAGTTAAACAGTTAGTTTAATATTAGGCACCTTTTTAGCGGTTGCCTCTGACGATGGTTCCAGTTGCACTTGCAGCTGGACTGGGGTGTTTACGATTCAACCTGTGTAGCTTCAAATTCTTCTTATTCTTACTGTGATTGGCTACAAAGACAACAGGGCCAGTCAGAGACTGAATAATGCTTTTGTACAGTTTCCTAGTAACTGAAGACATTGTCTAATGGGAGATGCAGTTGTTAGTGGAAGTTTTAGGGGAGGCGGGAGAGGAGGCCGACAAGCTGTGCAGCAAAATTGCTATACATATTTTCACACATTACATTTAAAATTAGTGCGTATTTCAGATTATTTTTTCTGAGTAAAAACAGCAGGTACGCGCATATATATGTGTGTATATATATATATATATATCTATAATGTGTGTGTGTGTGTGATAGTATTGGACATTCTGTAGTATGCATTATCTATCTGACTTTCGTACACCATGTGGCAGAGCAGAGCTGGTAGGGATGGGGTTAAATTCCCCTACCTGCCTGGGTTTATTGTGCTCAGTTGGCTGGGGATTGATTGAAGTAATTAACGATCAATCAGCACCCAGCCACCTAACATAAAAGGAGGCCTCAGCTTCCATTTAGAGAGAGGAGGGAGCTGATGGTTGTGCTTGCTGGGTTTTTTTGGTTTGCTGTTTTGTTTTTGTAAGTATTTTCTGGTCCAGCGAAGGCATCATCCAGCCTGGAAACCTTTATTTTGTAAGTTTTGCTTTGTGTTTTGTTATTTGTGTTTAAATACCTTTGTTTTGGCCCTTGTGCCCTTTTATTTTGTGTTTATTTGTTAATAAAAGTATTATTTTTTAACTGCAGTCTGTCACTGGGCCTCTATCCGCTCGCCAGCCTGTCAAACACCTCTATTGTGTGATATTAGTGTGTGAAATTACCGTATTCTCTGAACAATGAAAGCAATCAAGACTGAAAAACGCAGTTTACTGTACTGCACACCATCAATTACACAATGCTTTGTATTTCCCAATTTTGGTAATTTCAGAACATGAAAACAACATTCTTCAGAATGAAAACTACATTGCAGCACATGAAACAATAAGCAAAACATTTGGCTGCAGTTGCCTTTACTGTTGACACATATGGTTGGCACATTTTACAGCACTTCAGTATATACAGTAGAATCACCCACCTATCAGTGGTTATCCCCACACCTAAAGGTAAGTAACTGATGGAATCCAGGGGGGAAAAAACCCAGCTGTACCCATGAGGGTAGAGGGTGATCATATTAAAGCTTTTTATTACAGTGCTATTGTTCACAAGAAAAAGAGGTGTTTCTAATAAATAAATAATCACTTCCAATTACACACAAAGCATCCAATCTTTTTTTCCTTTCTGTCATTAACACAGACAAGCACACATCTGCACAATATCATCATACTGTAAACCAAAGCAAAGTCAAATGTGTAAGGCAAAATATATAAGTAAACGAGTCCTATATTTACATAAAAACGTCAGATGTACTTTTACAAGCCTTCTCAATGAACACAAAGGTAGTGGAAATATAGTATTGCAACTCTTTTTCTTGGTATGTAAATCATTATGCAATTTTAACAGATAATGGCATTGTGAGACAAATTACCTCTCTAATGGGTGCATTACATTAGAGTTTGGTAGGAATGTGTGAACACAGAGTACAGTTTAACCAAAGATCTAAGCTTCTAGTACAAAGACAGCCCTTCTCAATTGAGGTGTGACCTCTAAGTCAGAGGTCAAGCAAGGCTGGGGGATGGATGATCACTGACCACCCACAAGGGGGAACCCAGGGAGTTTCAAAAGAGAGGTTATCGATGAGGATGAGTAAATTCAACATTTTCAGAAAGCCGAGCCATTTACATGAAAGATAGGACTGCTGTAGCCTCAATCCTATAATTACAGAAAGCTTGCCATAAACATTGCCTGAACCCACTAAAAAGAGCTCCATTGAGAATTCAGAAGCAATAAAATGATACCACTGTCAGAGATTTTACCCAGTAATTTTGTTATAATGGATTTCAAAGCCTGCAAGACCCTGCCTCTGAACAGAACCCTCAAATGGCATTCAAACCGGTTTGCTGATGAAGTGGAAACAGACTCTTTTACAGGCCTTAACACCACTGAACCCCGAACAGCTACAGCTTCAGACAAATTCCAAGCACAGTATTGAGATGTGGTGCACTCTATCACTCTATATATTGCTGTGCAAAAGTCTTAGACACATTCAGGAGTTATATATATATATATATATATATATATATATATATATATATATATATATATATATATATATTACACTTGATGTTATGAGCATCAACAATTTACTCAAAGCCTCCACTAGTGTTTTCCACTATTATAACAACTTCGACTGTTATTAATACAGCTTAGTTTGGGGGAGAAGAAATCAAGCTTGTCATTTAGCAATCTTTAATTCACGTTGAGTTGAACAACTCAAAGTAAACTATACATAAGCAGCTAATATGAAGGGGGGTGTGAGAAGCATCCAAAAACTTTTTTTTTTTTTTTTTTTTTAAATGTGACATGACGTTCTGTAGATGGCGCGGGTCGATTCTATGGTAATATTAAAGCAGGATGATTCTATGGTAGTATAAACCCCCACCCCACCCCACCCCACCATGTGCAAAATGTCTAGGACTTTTGCACAGCAGTGTACATATTAACAGAAGTGATGAACCACCCTGTGGCAGTCCTGTATGTTTTTTCAATTGTGCATGAATTTGCGGCACAAATGTGGATTGTTAAGAAGCAAAAGGCATGAAAGCTGACTTGTATCCCAGACTATTAATCAGTCATTCCACTTGCTTCGGGACAAAGCAAAAAAGAAGGGCGATATCTTTTTCTTTGAGAGCCAAAGAAAAGGCTTCCTCTGCCAGGTCACGAGGTGCAAAAGCCCCGCCTCCTTCCACTGTCTGCCAGTAACATAATAAAATGCAACTCATTGCTCATTCTACTTTTTAAACTCAACCATGCATGTTTCTCATCTCTATCTTTTTTTTTTTTTTTAACTACAGCCTAATACTGGCTACAATTCTTGTCTGATATGCAAAAATGATAATGTTCTGCAAAAAAAAAAAAAAAAACTTCCGTCACAACTCACAATGTTGCGAGTATTCTTCCATCAAATCTGCTGCTAAACTCAATTACTGTACCCACTGTTGCTGTGCTTGTAGACAGCAACTCGCCTACAGTACTGTACATTACACACATGTCCATATGCACAAGCTTGCTAATCAGGTGGGTGATGTGGTTCTAAGCCTGACAGTGTTGAAAACAGGGATTTATGATCTCAAAGAAACAAAAAATTCAACAAAATGAGTAATACACTACAGAAGCTTGCTGTACAGTATTGAAAGATGAAGTTCATTACAATATGAGCATGACCCAGATAAAGTCCCTGTTCACAGTAAAAAAAAAAAAATCAACCAATTCATCACTGCTCTCCTGGCTTTCTTCTCTCCCTAAAATTACAGACAACTCAATATTCAATCAAGAAAAAAGACCACTATAAAAAGGCACACACATTTCTTCTTAATGATACTGTTGGGTAAAATACAGAAAGTGAGGCAGTATGCCGTCTTAAATTTAAATCTGCTGGTTTGTGACATTTTAGATAAAGCAAAGGAAATCTAAAATCTAACTCTGTTTAAAAACCCTTTTGTTGAAATAGGTTTGCATGGACAGAAATAAGAAGAAATCAATTTAGGATTCCTGCTGACAGCTCCACCCTGACAATCCTCCATAATCAGGACTGGCTTGACCACCCAAGCATCAGAAGCACGACATTTTACTCAATGGGTTCCATATTGTAAAGTCTACAGTTTTAGCTCAAAATGCAATTACTGTCCCCCATATCAATGTATTGAAATCCCCTAAAGAGGTTTACATACCATAATGGTCACACACCAATCCCACCCCCAACTCTCCATACAAAGGAAGGAGAATAGCTATAACCTGAAACCATGAACACAAATATCCTCCCAAGAGTGGGCATGCAATTGTCTTCAACAATACATTCTCACAATCTGTAGCTTGCCACAGTAATGATGATGCAGTACCCGCCCTCAATTATCAACCCATACTTCTTTTTTTTGTCTGCACATACTGTACACCAGATGGTAATAATATTATAAGTCATACATGGCGATTTCTAAGAGGTTTGTTTAGCTGTTGTGTCATTCATTATGCCTCCCCTACTGTATACGTTTACAGGACATTAATCTCCTTGTACAATGATGGTTATTATAAAGGACTTGTGAAAGCAGGTGCACTGGCTCAGCACAAAGGCCCAGTGTGTTGATGGGCTGGATCAATAGGATGTAGTCTATCTTTGAATACTATCCTTGGCAAGCCAGACACAGAACACAGGCATGGAAAGATAGTTTGTTTGTAGATCTTTTGGGTACACAGCTGGCCAGTGGTGTCTGCCCTTGGGGTTAAGTTACTGTAGACGTGGGGTCATGATGGTTTGGAGTATCACTATCACTACCAACACATTGGCTTTGAACAATGAGTGTACTATGGTGGTATTTCAATACTGTGTACTGCACAGTAGGCAGTATAGCTTTCAAAAATCAACATAACTTTTGTACTGTACTTTTTTGCTTAAGTGTTTATCTAAAATCTTAGTGATGAGTACATTAGCGTACCGCTTTAGTCATCCAAATACAACAAACTACTGCAGACTCATCGGAAAAATAAATGAATAAATTAATAAATGCAAGTGACAAAAGACAAATGTTTCAGATAAATGCCTACCTCGTAATATGGTAATATCACTAAAAGGCAATATTAGAAAGTTTTCTATCAAGTACAGTATTCCAGAAAGAGGCGTACACTGAATTTGAAATGGATTTTGTTTCTTCCAACTATATAATTATTATGCAAGATGCAACTGAACTATCTGTTACATGAGCCAACTGTAGAAATGGAATTTCTGTAATGTTTGATGTTTAAGCAAAATGTTAGGGATGGAAGTAAGACCCCCATTATATAGCAATACAATCCATGTCTGGTTTTACTATGTGTTTAATTAGACACACTGAACTCATTACCTATACACTGGGGCCATCAAGCTTGTGTCAAAACCTGGAATGGGTGAACATGCTATGCAGTAGGAATCTTATTTCCATTCCTGCATTTTCATGGACTGGACCTAAAAATGCTCAATTAAAGTACAAAAAACTCTACAGTGGTCACATAGTACTTTGAAGTTCATTAAGGTAGTTATTATGGGTTATAACTTGACAAAAAAAAAAAAAAAAAAAAAAAGACTAAAAAAATTACAGTAAACCCTTCATCAGAACAAAACCTGCCTGATGATGCATCTATTGTTTTTTTGATGAAACAATTCTATATGTTGTGCTTGACAGTAATATTCTTGAACCTATTCTCCTTTCATCAGAAACTACTGATTCTGTCACCTCCAGAGGTTCACCCTGTACTCCCCATATCTAAAACTGTCCACAAGCGTCCTGTTTTTGCCTAGTACTGCTCAATCCAAAATGCCTGTAGCCTATCTACTGTACACATATAAAAAGAAGAGTTCCCAATATAACAAGCCCCTTCTTTCATTTTTGTGGGTCAATAATATGGGTATGAATATACTGGCTCTATTAAACAGCAATGTCCACTGAACCACTATCCCTTTCCAAGGATGCCTCAATAAAAGCACCATTTACAAAAAGGCTTACAGGACCTACTACACACCCTCAGCCTTTGGAATACAATCTCATAAAAAAACACTCAGGGTCATCATAATCAGACAAGCTGTTTCAAACATATGGCTTCAATAGCTCAGTCACAAAGCAGCACCGAGAGAAAGTAGGTCACCATTTCACTAACAGTATATGGACTAACTTGTAGCAACAAATATCCAGGCAAGTTTTATTACATTCAGATGGATGGTTTGAACATGTAGGCTACACAATATGTCATTAGCCCAACAAATGAAATGTAAGACTGACTCAATCAAATTAGGTTGACATGACTAAGATTCTTATATTTCACAATATATCCTATATATTCTAATATCAGAACTCAGGCAATTAGAAATTCAAGATATACCTAAAAACTGCCTTATAGTACATGTCTGTACTGACAATTATATCCCTGTCAGCTGGGAAAAGTGAAAAGGTAAGAGCATGGTAAATGTTGCTTAAATGTTTAAAGGAAGCAATCAGGCTCTTCTCACAGCAGCTAGCCTTGGTTTCAGGTGTCTCTTCACAGAGACTGATATAGCAGCTGCACACATCTTGCTTTCAGAACCATCAGTGTCTTTTTATAGAAAGTCTGCCCTTATTAACTCCTGCACTGTGTATTAAAAGCAATACATACAACAGAGACATTCAGCAAACCGCTTGGTGTGGAGCCCATAGAACTACTGCACCAGGTTGAATTACAGTACACATGCATGGTGGCCCACAGGCATGAAGATTATGTGTCTTGTGTCATGATTTTGTCACTAAATCAAAGAAAATCAAGGAAGATTCGTATCAATATTGTTGTACAATACTGGTACATTAAGCCAATGCCGTGCACCTGTCAGATACTAAATCTACCCTCCATGCATCTTTACCCTTAATGGCTGACTTGATATTGCTAGATGGCTATCTAGGCTATATTGCAGAATCTATTGTATAATGAAATTACAACTACTGGGTTTGAATGGCTCTTTGCATCAGTAAATACAACAGCTGGTTTCTAAGTGTACTTTGATGCCTTTTTTTGGGGGGGGGGGGCTTGCTCTTTATATAAATTAACCATAATAAATAGTGCATTCAGTCACACATGCCCTTTTATGTGCGAATCCAGCAATGCATTTAGCATAGCAAAAGAGTTTGCTCATCATTCTGAACAGCGGACAGATCACTCATTCACCGTTATTCATGTACTGTATGCCGAATCTCCTTGGTTTACAAGGTAATGCTGTACAAAGCTCTTTTTTAAGTCAATAGCTGCATTATGTGCAATTATTTGTCTCTTTTGTTATACAGCAATGCATGCTTTATTCAGGGATGCACACAGTAAAATAAATACATCAATAAATATATCATGTTTTAAATGCTATTAAAGAAGGGCTATTATATATTGTACATATACAGTGCAGCACAGTAAACTGCATTACTTGCAGATATGTATTAAACTTAACATGTTCTACTGGACCATCAATATCTAGGACAATTATGTTTTATGAAAGGTAAAAATACACCCCAACAGAAATATTCAAATATTATGTTAGCATTGCCACTCCATCTATTAGAAATAGGAAGCATAAACCAAACCAGAACACACATGCGATTACGTTACACACACCCACATTATATATATATATATATATATATATATATATATATATATATATATATACATATATATATATATATATATATATATATATATATATATATATATATATATATATATATATATATATATATATATATATATATATATATATATATATATATATATATATATATATATATATATATATTATAATATATATCCCATGGGCTGTGGTTTTTATCCCCAAGAAACAGACGTGTAGTAATTACCTATGTTAATGCTTTGTTTCTTTATTTTTATTTGTTTTACTTTCGCATAAGGAATGACACACCTTCTTTTGCCCTCTACTGCAGTATATGTGAAAGACATTACATTTACAATATATTGAAATCGTTTAAAAACTAATATGCGAAATCATCAAGCAGTTGACATGTAAATAATAAGATCAATTTGAATCATTTTAAATTTCGATGATTTCAACTATGCATTCATTGTGCATTTTTGTATTGCCACGGAGTGATGCATATTCTTGAATGTGATTTCAAGGTTTTTAAAATGTAAAGAAACTGTTTTTGTTTTTTTTATTTCTGATGTGTAGTGCCACTTCTGTAAGAGGCAGTGTGATATAGCCTACAGGCAAGCAACTGAAACTAATATTTAGACCTTTTTTTACCTGATTTTGGATTCTTGAACAAAAAATTTGAAATGTTCTTAAATTATAATTTTATCTGACAGAGTTAGCCAATTAAAACGTGGGATTAATTGCATAGAATATCTTTATCCATATTCAGAATGTTACATACATACATAAAAAGAAATGCATCAGTTTTGAGAAATGGAAAACGACAGTGCTAAACATAATTTTCAACAAGAAAACTTTGTGAATTGAAAGGGTGAATAAAACAGTTTCTGTTTATACCACAATAACTAAATAAGAAATATATGTATCGGTAATGTTGAATAAGTATAAGAAGCTATGCGTGGAAACAAAAGCCAGTGCGAGTATTGCTATTACTCGGCATCTGTCATCGGTATAGAGCGGTGATATTAATGAATCACCACATCGGCCTGCATGTACACTGTCATACACATAATACAGTTCATACAAAATGTACATGCATTGCCATATTCCATTAAAAAATTCCAACACATTGATGAACCGAAAGCGGGACACTTAAATTTCAGTAAAGTCTAATATTGATAATACCATAATTCCAAATGTTTAATTTGCACTTTTTTGTTTAACGTTTCTACTTAGTAATTTAACAAATTCTGAATATTTGGTACCTTTTTATTTTCTGGCCATCCCTCTATAAATTGCCCCGACTCGCCAAGGCTGCCTCAGTTTAAATATCCAGTCCCATTCTACACTGTTGTCATAAGAACATGGTCTGGTTAACAACGCTGGATCAACACACAACTCAAAAAACAAAAGGGTGCATACATTTTTAAATAAAAAATATATGTATATTTTTAATGTATATATGATCTTTTTTAATATATTCGTAAATATTAGAATTGTTTTTTAAATATATATACATTTAAAAAAGCACGGTTTCGTTCCTATTAAATCTGATATAATCACACTTAATAGTATGTTCCCTTAGCAATTTCCGAAGTGGTACGTTCCACATTTAATTGTTGAAGAATGCCCCCCTGCAACCGAACATGAAGCGTAAGGCAACCCTTTTCGCTGTACTGGTTTTTGCAGAAACGGCTGTAATACAACGCTGGCTATTAAAATACAGCGAAGGCAGGATATCATTTATTTTCAACATCACATTCTGCCGTGATTTGACGTGTATCCTTGCTGTACCTGTCCAGGTTTAGCCGATCTGTATTTTTTGACAATTTGTAAAAACAAGGCAACTATTTTCAATTATATTCGCTCTCCCTTTACATTTACATTTACACATACAGTTCACCTTTTTTGAAGTTGCTGTAGCAAACGTAGAATCCAATTAACTTCGAGACCCTTAAACGTCCTTTAAGATATATAAAAAGCAAAGTTAAATGCTTTCATATTTTACTCATATACCTATTGTGATATGTCTGAAATAAAAATATAATTTTATAAAATTATGAATTACGTCGTTTTTTTAATGTAATATGTTTCTGTTTTCGTTATTTTATATTTGTCGCTATGTTTGTATTTATTTGACCTCGCTAGGACCTGTCTGGCCGGATATTTACAGCACATCCAAGATGTCGGCTGCGATCGCATCTCTTGCTAGTTACGGCAGCGATTCTGGCTCGGATTCTGACGGCGAGTCCAGAACCAGCGCCGACCATGCAAGCCAGGACGCTACAGCACACCTTCGTCCTTTGGGTTCGGAGAAAACGCTCTCGTTGCAGATCCTCAACTCCGCTCCGGAGGTGGCTGTGAAGGTACAGATAGCGCGGCGTGGACGTTTAGTTGCACTGTCTGAGCGATTGGAAACTAGTAGTATTTTGAAACTCGACCTAGGCCTCAGTTGAATGTGAAAATACTCTTCGCTTTCTCCTTCACTGTTACACACAGATTGTAGTTTTCATTAGGGCAAGGTTGTGCTCTGACTAGTAGTTGCTTTGTATTTGTGGTTCTGTGCACACTGTGTAGTAAACTAATAGCAGTAACGGATGCAGTTTAAGAAGCCGGAGGATTTTTATTCATTTTAATTCATGTTATGGCAGTGCAGCTAGAATTGCAACTTATAAAGAAAGCTTTGGTTAGTTTGCCGTGTTTTGTTACTTTTTTTTTTTGTTTGTTTGTTTTTTTGTTTTTTTGTTAACGTGCAGTGTAATCTGATGTAGTACGGCCTGTACTGAATCAGAGCAATTGACTCTGTATGTTATTGTAATAAAATAAGCTTATGTTCTTTCCCATCTAGAGATTACTTTCCCGATAACCATCATAATGTTTTGTCACCGGTCTTGGGAGCTTACACACAGATTACATTTTCTGTCTACAGTAGTTAATGTGTAAACACTAGTGAAAAAGACTGCAGCCGGTACCTCTGCTATTGAATACATCAGCATATATGTATCCATGGCAAACTACTACAGGAATTGCTAAGCATGTCACCAACAGTAACATATACAATTTATAACAAAAACAACATCTTTACAGATCCATTACAGATGCGTATTTTAAGGTTGGGAACATGACTTTCTAAACTATTCAGGCAACATGCTGCCATTTGAGCTTTGTAATATTTTCCTAAAGGGGGTTGTGTTTCAAGAACTAGCCTATGCAGTTTTAATGCACATGATGAAAAATGTATGCGTAACATTTTGTGTTTTAATGTAAATCTGGGACTGTCGATGAGTAAACTGGATTGTGTTGACTTTTATTTTTAATAGCAAGATGTGGAGACTGGAGTGCACCTTGATCCATCTCTCAAGGAGGTCATGTATAACCCCACATGCGACACTATGTTTGCCCCTGAGGTGAGAATCATTAATTTACTGTTAAAGAGAATAGATCCAGAGGGTGTTGGAAATTGCAGTAAATATATCAGTGCATTCAGAGAAATGTCATGGTTGCTCACAAACTTTATTCATAGTATACAAAAAAGGCAACAATGAGTGAGCCACCACAATATTTCCTTAATAAAATCTTTGCAAATATAAAAAGCTATATATGTATGTTTGTTTAAATCTTTAAGAACACATTTTACATTCAGACTTGTTAGCAGTTTCTGTATGTTATGCACTATAGTACAATAGTATGTCTTGTATGCCACTGCGGTGGGTCCAGAGTAAGGGCAGATATGTCAAGTCGGAGAAATGAATCCTGCTTTAAATATAGTCGGCGTTGCTTTATCGGGATGTCTTGGGAGATGTAAAAAATATCCTAAATAAGCGGCTGTCCCAATTAAAGAAGATGCATTTGAGACAACCTTAGTCACACTTTTGTTTCTAAATGAAAAGAAAAATAATGAAATTATATCACATTATGATTAAATGTAAAATACATAATTTAAAATGCAAGTATTTTTTGTATTCTAAACAAAATTAGCCTTTTTTTTATTTTTTATTTCTACATGAAATGAAAAATAATGAACTTGCATCTTACTACAAGGAGAGGCACCTGTGATGTTGACACGACAACTTTCTTTGCAATAACATCCTTAGAAACCACAGGAGATTACAGCTCCTCCAAGAGTTCAGTGTGGTTCACGCAATTTACACAAGTCACAGCATAATCATGTACTTACTTCACTGAGCTATGTGAACCTGTCTTGCTCTGAAAAGTGATGTGCATTCATCATTTCAAAATACTGTTTTCCAATTAAAGTGACGTCCAAATTAAACGGCATAAATAGCATTGGGAAGAACCGTCTCCCAGAGTTGTATTCCATTTAAGCAGAAATGCCAATTATCTATCCCGATTAGGGGGTGCCGACTGTACCATTATACACACTTGTAACAATTGCTGTATTCTCACAGTTATTGATTTTATTAGGGAGCTCCCCTAAATCATTTGTTTATAAAGATACAGGGTATTCATGCTTGTGACAGACTAGCCATCTGCCGTGTGGGTGCGTGCATTCGCTGCAGAGTGACAGGCAGGAGATCGAGACGGAGGTTGAAGTTGATACATCCTGCAGGCGAACGGGATTTACTTAGTGGCTCTCAAAAGTATTCACCCCCCTTGGACTTTTCCACCTTTTATTGTGCTACAACATGGAATCGAAATTGATTTGATTGGTTTTTGCCACTGATCAACACAAAGTCCGTAATGTCAAAGTGAAATATAAAATCTACAAATTGTTATAAATTAATTACAAATAAACAGAAAATAATTGATTGCATAAGTATTCACCCCCTTGAGTCAATATATGTTAGATGTACCTTTGGCAGCAATTACAGCCATGAGTCTATTTGGATAAGTCTCTACCAGCTTTGCACATCTGGACACTGCAGTTTTTGCCCATTTGCAAAACTACTCAAGCTCTGTCAAGCTGGATGGAGACCTTTGGTGAACAGCAATTTTCACCTCTTTCCACATATTCTCAACTGGATTGAGGTCCGGGCTTTGACTGGGCCACTCCAGGACATTGACCTTTTTGTTTTTAAGGTGTTCTCAGGATGATGTGCAGTGTTAGGTTTGCGCCAAACATAGGGCTTAGCGTTGAGGCCAAAAAGCTCTATTTTGGTCTCATCAGACCATAGAATATTCTTCCACTTGGTCTCAGAGTCTCCCACATGCCTTCTGGCAAACTAGCTGAGATTTGATGTGAGTTTTTTTTCAACAATGGCTTTCTTTTTACAACTCTCCCATAAAGGCCAGTTTTGTGAAGCACCCGGGTTATTGTTGCCGTGTGCACAGTGTCTCCCAGCTCAGCCGTGGAACACTGTAACTCCTTTAGAGTTGCCATAGGTCTCTTGGTGGCCTCCCTGACTAGTGCCCTTCTCACAGGGATACTCAGTTTTTGAGGACGGCCTGTTCTAGACAAATTCACAGTTGTGCCATATTCTCTCCATTTCTTAATAATGGACTTTTCTGTGCTCTGGGGGATATTCAATGCCTTGGAAATTTTCTTATCAACTACTCCTGATTGGTGCTTTTGAAAAACCTTATTCCGGATTTGCTTTGACTGTTCCTTCGTCTTCGTGATGTAGTTTTTGTTAGGAAATGTATTAACCAACCGTGGGACGTCCCACAGACAGGTGTGTATTTTACCTGAAATCATGTGAAACACCTTAATTGCACACAGGTGGACTCCATTCAACGAATTGTGACTTCTAAAGACAATTGGTTGCACCAGAGCTTATTTAGGTGTGTCATAGGAAAGGGGGTGAATACTTATGCAATCAATTATTTTCTGTTTTATATTTCTAATTAATTTAGAACAATTTGTAGATTTTATTTTTCACTTTGACATTATAGACTTTTTTGTGTTGATCAGTGGCAAAAACTGTGAATTAAATCAATTTTGATTCCATGTTGTAACACAATAAAATGTGGAAAAGTCCAAGGGGGGGTGAATACTTTTGTGAGCCACTGTACATATCAAGTCAACGCACTGAACAGCTCATGTGACACTACCAGTGCAGAAAACTTTGGTAGGATCTACAATCTCTGAATTAATCTTCTCTATTCAGGAATAAACTAACTTTGTTGAAGAGCTGATAAACTGTTAGGGGCGGATATGTGACGGGCAGATACACATCTGATTACTTTATTCTTGCAGCCCTCCATACAGTGTATTGAACAGCACTGCAAAATGCAATCTTTCATGCTCATATAGTATCAACAAATAAAATGTCTTCAATCTGTTCATTGTGCTTTTGATTATTTCCATGTCCAGTTTGGTCCAATGAACCCGTTCAAAACCCAGCAGATGTCAGCCCCCAGGAACATGTTGTCTGGTTATGCAGAGCCTGCCCACCTCAATGATTTCATGTTTGAGGAACAGAGGAGAACCTTTTCGACCTTCGGTAAGCTTTGATGGTGAATCCTGAATATATCTGGCTATGGTACAAACGCAGTGTAAACAGATTACTATTTTAAAGGAGAGTTGCATTTGCAGCTTTGTCATTAGCTTGATCAGATGCATAGGCTAATGACTACAACAAACCAAAAAATAGTGAAACATGTCAGTGTGTATATAAGGAAACAATGTAAAGTGTGACCTAGGTGTTCACAGCCCTGCCCACCCTATCCCCATAGCATGGAATTTCATTCCCTGCAGGGATGAGGCTGCACAGTTAGTCCCTTACCCGCTTTTGTTTACCAACTAAAACCTTGCATCTCATGGGTGTCACGGTTTGCTCCCCATGTTAAAAATGGTATTAGGTGCATGTAAGCTCCAATTGTGTTCTTGTTAGACCTTGACATTTTCTTTAGTAATTGATCGTTATTTCCCAGCAAAAAGGAGATGTGGATCAGGGATTCAAGAGCACCACTTTAGGAAATAATTCATTAGATTTACTAGTTGTATTGCTATAGTCCCAAGTCTAAACAAAAAGGCCTTTGTTAAACTTTTATTTTTATTTTTGTAAGGCTATGCCTTGGATCCATCCTTAGACAACAGTCACTTAACAACTGGCTACATAGGTGCAATAGAAGAGGCTGAAAAGAATAAGGGTAAGTTATCCTTTTTATTTTGTGTCTTTTTGACATCCTGCAGAAACATTTAGACACTGTTTATGCCATTGTCCTACTGTACAGTGGCTTGCAAAAGTATTGACCCCCTTGGCATTTTTCCTATTTTGTTGCCTTACAACCTGGAATTAAAATGGATTTTTTGGGGGTTTGTGTCATTTGATTTACACAACATGCCTACCACTTTGAAGATGCAAAATATTTTTTATTTTGAAACAAACAAGAAATAAGACAACTGTGTGCATAAGTATTCACCCCCCCAAAGTCAATACTTTGTAGAGCCACGTTTTGCAGCAATTACAGCTGCAAGTCTCTTGGCGTATGTATCTATAAGCTTGGCACATCTAGCCACTGGGATTTTTGCCCATTCTTCAAGGCAAAACTGCTCCAGCTCCTTCAAGTTGGATGGGTTCCGCTGGTGTACAGCAATCTGTAAGTCATACCACAGATTCGCAATTGGATTGAGGTCTGGGCTTTGACTAGGCTATTCCAAGACATTTAACTGTTTCCCCTTAAACCACTCAAGTGTTGCTTTAGCATTATTCTTAGGGTCATTGTCCTGCTGGAAGGTGAACCTCTGTCCCAGTCACAAATCTCTGGAAGATTGAAACAGGTTTCCCTCAAGAATTTCCATGTATTCAGCGCCATCCATCATTCCTTCAATTCTGACCAGTTTCCCAGTCCCTGTCGATGAAAAACATCCCCACAGCATGATGCTGCCACCACCACCATGCTTCACTGTGGGGATGGTGTTCTCGGGGTGATGAGAGGTGTTGGGTTTGCTCCAGATATAGCGTTTTCCTTGATGGCCAAAAAGCTCAATTTTAGTCTCATCTGACCAGAGTACCACCTTCTATATGTTTGGGGAGTCTCCCACATGTTTTTTGGCGAACACCAAACGTGTTTGCTTAATTTTTTCTTTTGCAATTGCTTTTTTCTGGCCATTCTTCCGTAAAGCCCAGCTCTGTGGAGTGTATGGCTTAAAGTGGTCCTATGGACAGATACTCCAGTCTCCGCTGTGGAGCTTTGCAGCTCCTTCAGGGTTATCTTTGGTCTCTTTGTTGCCTCTGATTAATGCCCTCCTTGCCTGGTCCGTGAGTTTTGGTGGGTGGCCCTCTCTTGCCAGGTTTGTTGTGGTGCCATATTCTTTCTATTTTTTTAATAATGGCTTTAATGGTGCTCCGTGGAATGTTCAAAGTATTGGATATTTTTTTAAAACCCAACCCTGATCTGTACTTCTCCACAACTTTGTCCCTGACCTGTTTGGAGAGCTCCTTGGTCTTCATGGTGCTGCTTGCTTGTCGGTGCCCCTTGCTTAGTGGTGTTGCAGACTCTGGGGCCTTTCAGAACAGGTGTATATATACTGAGATCATGTGACACTTAGATTGCATACAGGTGGACTGTATTTAACTAATTATGTGACTTTTGAAGGTAATTGGTTGCACCAGATCTTATTTAGAGGCTTAATAGCAAAGGGGGTGAATACATATGCACGCACCACTTTTCCGTTATTTATTTTTTAGAATTTTTTGAAACAAGTTATTTTTTTCATTTCACTACACCAATTTGGACTATTTTGTGTATGTCCGTTACATGAAATCCAAATAAAAATCAATTTTAATTCCAGGTTGTAAGGCAACAAAATAGGAAAAATTCCAAGGGGGGGGTCAATACTTTCGTAACCCACTGTATGTACACAATGTTTTGATACCCCGTTTACACTAGCCACTTTTAAGCTGGCTCTGAGGCGGCCTAGGTCTTTTTTAGTTATTTATTTGTTTATATTTGTTTTTGTTATTTTTGTAAGTTAAACACGTCCTAAAATGGTCTGCTCCAGAGAGGGGGCTCTGCGATGACTTAGGTCTTTTTATTTATTGATTTTTTTGGCCTGCGGTGAACGCAGCGCCTGAGACGGCTCACGTTTGCCATGTACATTAATGGGCAACGACCTCATTGTCGGCATTTAAACAAGCACAGACAACAGCAACCGTTGGGATTGCTGTTCGCATAACCAGCCCAAACAATAGATTTGACAGAAGGCTGAGAGAGTTGGGATTCCAAAATACAAACAGACTTTTATATTTGTGCTATAATGTGCAACAACATTTAATAATTAACATGGGATAAATGTGAAACAAGCCTAGTTAACACTGAACTTGAAAAATATCAATATGCGGAAATGTTGGGTTTTCTGTGTACCCTTATCGAGAATTAAATAAATCGTTAATCAAGTCGCTAGGAAAAGGAAAGGTTTCCTTCACAGTGTGAATGCAGTCTTATGTTTAAAAGCAACTGGCTTTTAGACCTGAACAAAGCATTTGTCTAATTATATACATCACAGCATTATATACTGTTTTAAAGCTTCGGAGTTGCTACAGCGTCAGAACTGAAGAAAGAAAAAGTAGTTTTTCTCATTTCAAAAGTTCCTGGGGCATTCCAGGGTTAAGTTACTTATAGGCTGACCACTGCTAAAGTGATAGTTGTCATGTACCGGTAATGAATCATTTACTCGGTGGAATGTGTATAATCTTTTTAAGAAACTATATTAATGAGTTTCTCTGTTGTATGACTCAATGGTGATCTTCCTTTAGAAGCTGTTGCTGAGGCCACAATGACCTGGCAGCACATTATTGTCTATCCAGCAGGGGGCAATTATGGACCTCTGATCTCCGACATAAATATTAATTCCATGTGTACAGCTTGAATACATTGAGTTTTGACACAATGAGGAAGATTTGTCAAGATCTTTAGAACAAAATGTAATTTGTATATTTTTTTGTGGAAGGAAAAATACAACTTTTGTTGTTAAGAAACTAGTAACAAACAACCCTGATGGTTTATTTAAATTGTTTGTTACTAGTTTTTTAAACTTTCACCAAAAATCTTGTACATTTTTGTATTTTTCTGTAAATACCTTGATGAATATGTGCAAATGTGCTTAAACATTAATACCTATTATAAAGTTTAGGAAGAAAATGAATTTATTAAGTAGGACTGGTTTTAATTGGGCTTTTGTACTTTGCAGATTTCTTTATGAAACATTTGGTTAAAAACTCCTGAACTGGTGGTGCCTGCAGAACAGAGATTCAAGTCCAGTGTTTCTGTTGAGGATTATTGTATACAAATGTATTGTCCTAGTCGAGGGTTTCTGTTGATGTCCTGCAAAGTGAGTGTAAAGCTGAAACACTCTGGCACAGGAAGTGAGTCTGTGATATTAGGGAGAATAAATAAATATGACAGTAAAGCCTGAAAACACAAACCTGTATAGCAAAATACAAAAATCCTGCTGTCTTTGTAAATAAAGTTTTAAAGCTTGTGAAGCCTTTAACATTTTGCTCTTTTTACGTCAGGCCTAACCGTGTTTGAAGCAGGAGCCAAGAAAACGGAAAAGAGGAAGAAAGTTAAAGGGAGCGATGCCTCTAACATTGAAGGGTTCCTGGGACCCTGGGCTAAGTACCTGGATGAAAAAGATGTGGCCAAACCCTCAGAAGTAAGTGTGTGTTGATCAGCCCAGTGCTTGGAGGGAAGCTATTACCAAATTATTTAACTAGAATATAAATGTAGCTACTTTGTTTTCAGTGGAGTTGTCTGCACAGCTCCCTATGTGACATTTTTGTGTTTTGTTTTTGCTTGAACCCCCTCCCCCGCCAACAGCAGGGAGTTCTTCTGCTTACATATTGTACATTTAACTTGGCTTGATTTCCCTCAACAACACTGGGGAAATGTTTCCCAGGGCTACAACCCACTACATCAGAGGCTCCTGTAATGGTAGTGCAGACAAATACAATCGCTATACAGAAAAAATGTATAATTTATCAAAATAGGTCTATTATTTAAAACACCTCTATTCCATTTACAGTAGATTTGAGTAGCACAGCAGTGAACCTTGCGTCTGCACAAAGCCATTATTGAATCACCAAGTCTAGACAGGTAGTGATACAGTCAGTCACAGCAGGTTTTGACATAACACTCATTCACCCACCATGTAGGACTTACTGTATAATAGATATGCTAGATTCAGCCTAGCTGGAAACGTAAGTGCTTGGAGCCAGAGCACCTGCTTGCTACAAAACTAAACTGAATGAAATGGCTCATCTGCTTGTCGTTCATCGCTGCATCCTGTGTCTGTATTAAATCGGTACAACCTTCTGCAACATTTGTCATGATGTTTTTTTTTTAAGTTTTTAGTTTAGTTTTGAGAGAAATAGTTAGTCATTAATCTGAATTGGCTTAAGGGCAAAAATGACTGATAGTTTGCTGTACAGTATACTGTTTTTCACATTGTCATTGATATCCTGTAAGGTGGAATAAAAAAAAACCACACTTCTTTGAACTGTGGTACAAGCGTCTTCCCTGCTGGTTTAATTGTACTGAACCCTTTCCTGTACTTCATTGGTGATTTCCGAATGAGTCTGTATTGTTTTGTTGTTGAAGAGCTGGCTGAATGGCAGTGCTAACGGGCTTTTGTCTCCTAGGAAGAACAGAAGGAATTGGATGAGATCACTGCCAAGAGACAGAAGAAAGGCAAAAATGAAGAGGAGGCTCCTGCAGATGAAAAAACAATTCTTCATGGTAAGCTAGCCTGTTCTGCTCACCACTGGAGCATAGCAAAGGCTGATTTTGTAGTTCAGAATCGAGCTGTACTGTGGCATTAATGATGTAAATCTCTAATCAGTAAGTATTCAGACAGACAGGTAAGCTTGTATTTGGTACAAAACAGTATTCTGTGATTCTTGTTAAAGGTTAAAAAAAATAAAATAATTGGCTATGGCTATTTTCCAGTAACCCATTTTGTGGCAGTAATATTACAATACCATCTGCTTGGCACAGGTTTTTTTTTTTTTTTTTTTGCTAAATTCTATGAAAATAAATCACAGTGACCATATTTTAGACATTTGTTACAAGAAATGCATATAGTAGATATGTAATGCTAGGTAGTAAAGCACATTGCTTTTGTTTTGTTTCCTTCCAAATTTCATTTCTTTTCCTTGCCTCCTGCAGCCAAAGACATGTATGACTATCAAGGAAGGTCATATCTGCATGTTCCCCAGGACGTCGGGGTCAACCTGCGCTCTGCCGATATCCCAGACAAGTGTTACCTGCCCAAAAAACAGATCCACGTATGGTCTGGACATACAAAGGTAAGATGGCTTGGAAATCATCTGTGGGGATTTTAAATTGGGAACATTGTACATCGATACAGCAATATGCCCATCAGGTGAAATTCCCAGTTATTTATTTTTTGCTTGTAGGTTTTGATGTCAACCTATGTTTGACCTAAATCTGATAGACTTCATGTTGTTGTTCTTGTTGTAGATCAATGTGGCAGGTGTTAATTTGTTTAATCCCATTAACCTTCCTGTACTCTCATTGATTTTATTTTTTTGTTCTGCTTTTGTAGCAAGCTGCTAGTTCTTATCCTGTTTTGTAGTACAGCAATTCCTCATTCTCCTGTTTCACAGAGCAATGATCCATAAATGGAGTTACTGTGTCTGAATACTAAGACTTGCTTTCTGACACACACCATATGCTGTCAGGGTGAAGGTTTTTTTTTTTCCTTTACCTGCACAATATTTTTCGAAAGTTAGTCTGTTTACAGATGTCTTTCCAACTAAAGCTTGCTCATGTCTGTTTCTACTCCCGTTTATTTCAGCTTGTATGTAAACTTGCCTGAGCATGGTTTTAATTGGGGATGAATGTAAATGGCCACGATAGAATATTGAAATATTGTTTCAGCTCAGTAATGCTGATAATGTTGAATACAGTTGCATGTTATAATTCCAAAGTGCTGTAGACTTAAAGGAAGAATATCCAAGGTTTTATCAGTGATTTTCCCCTCCCCATCATTTTTCACTCAGTTACCGACTTGAAATTTTGAGGTTTGTGTGCAGATGGATTCTTATGGGAAGTGTATATTATGTATATAACTTAAGACTATAAGACTGCTAGTGGCATTGCTTGTCATTCCTTAACAGTATGGATACACTTATCATTCCCTAGCAGCTGGAAGGTTCATTATATGTTACCTTACTGTAAAAACAAACACTGGACTCCTGGAATACTGTAAACAAATCTGTATTTGTGAAATCTGTCCGTCAGACAATCTGACAGTGCAAAGCCCCATTGCAGGCACTGTAAATGCACAGCTATGCACAGCTGTTTGTTCAGTACAGAACTGCAGCCTCTGAGAAGCTGCTCAGGTTCCAAGGAAAACATTTAGCTGGAGACAATAGCTGAAAACCATCCCAGTCAGTTGGTGTCTTTAAGGCTGTCTTGGCTGGCTGTAGTTGTGTACCCTCCCAGCAACAGACCGTAGATTAAGGACACAGGGGTGTTTGATCATGTGGTCAGACAGCAGCAGTTCAAGCCTAACATGCAGACAGCAGATTAAGCAAAAGCTTTCCAGCTATGATAAACAAGCTTTCAAAAAGGACACCACCTCTCCATATTGTTAATGCTAAGTTCACAGCAGCTTGTGTACACAGAGTCCAGCCATATCTTATTTTTTATTATTTTTGATGTTGACATGTTACAATAAGTTCCTCCACAAATGGAAATAAACCTCAAACAATGTGACATCATTCTTAGTTCATATGTTTTACTTAAATTAGGAAACATTTTAATAAATATGAGACTTGGTCACACCAACATTGTTCACAGTAGAAACTGCAGGGTTCTATGTGTAGTTTTAGTGTGACTGTGGATGTGACTGTCTGGCTAGTTGTAAATAAATGATGCAGCCAGCTTTAGGCCGATTTTTATAAACTGTCTTTCTTGTTGGAAGTCATTTACACAAGCTTTATTTTGGGTTGGCAAGCTCCCTTAAATTCAGGCAAATTGGAAGAGTCTTTCCTCCTGTGTATTTATTTAGTTTAATTAGCTGTTTCTTTAATAAGCTCTTGCTGTTTTTGTTTCAGGGTGTCAGTGCAATCAGGTTGTTCCCAGTTTCTGGACACCTGTTGCTGTCCTGTTCTATGGACTGCAAAATCAAGGTGGGTCACGGTATATTTTTTGTTAATCCAGGTTTTGTTATGGGGTGGATCACTAAAAAAATATGCATTCTTAATTTTAAGCAAAGCAAAAAACACATAAATTGCACTGCCAAGTTTATTTTAATACTATTGTATGTCTTGCATAATTGTTTTAAAGATGGCAGTAATGAGGAGCTTCAAAGCGACTTTAGGATTTTGTCTTGACTAGGTATTTCTGCTGTTACCGTTGGGTAGACTGTAAAATTGTGAATTGTTTTAAGCTTTTTATCTGGGCCACTGTCAGCACTGGTCACCTGCAGTATGACTTGCCTTTTGGGCCTTGCAGATTTAAAAATCTAAACCAATCCAAGGAAAAAGTACCCTGAAAAAATTACTTTTTTCTTGTTTGTTTGTTTCCTTTTTCTAAGCTGTGGGAGGTTTACAACGAGCGAAGGTGTTTACGAACATTCATTGGTAAGTGTCCCTAATTGTATTTGAAATGATCTCATATTGGTGGAAAAAAACCTTGTCTAAAATGAACCTTTTTACTAAAGAGAAGTGGTGGCCTTGCGTTGCTTTGAGTCAGCAAGCATATCATCTCAACAGCTATACACATTTATGATAGGGAAAACAAGCTAAAGTTGTTGCTCGTCAGAAAAATGAAGAAAAAAAAAAAGTTTTGCCCATTGCATGATTTACATTGCACATTGAAATAGTATTTTCCCTTTCTGGAGGAAAGAGATTTTAAACAACAATATAATCTCAAAGATCCTACAGATGTATATATTGTTTGCAAAGATTCATGGGGCAATTGGCTGTATTTGGCACTGATATTTTTGGACAAGCTGTTTCATGGATTAAAACATCTGTTTTGTATGGAAATATTTCTCTTAAATGTTGTCCCTTTTCCTATGTTGATGTAAAATGGGTTTTGCTGTTTCAGTAAATATGTGGTTTTAAGCAGTATTGTTTGTTTATAAGATTTAGTAAACAAAAGCATAAATTGATAAATAAATAAAAAAACAGAATTAGATGTCTGTGGGAATGTTAGGGTTTTATTTTTATTTTTTCTTCACAGGTCACAGCAAAGCTGTTCGTGACATCTGTTTTAATAACACAGGCACTCAGTTCCTCAGTGCAGCTTATGATCGATACCTTAAACTGTGGGACACAGAAACAGGTGAGTTTGTCATTGCTAATTTATTATATTCTCTAAGGATGTTTTTTTATTCTCTGTTTAAGGATTTGATTCCTAGGGGACAAGAAGTTATCTCCCGTTGTTAATCAGTCTTATCAACCATATACAATTTAAACCGTAAATATGGTACATTGATATCTTACAATGAGGTAATTTTGTACCACTGTGCTTTTACCATAATGCAGTTCACTTTGGCAAGGGGCTGTATTCTGTTTGTGTTCTTGCTTACTCTAATCTCAGTAGTTTTATTCTATTTACTGTCAAAGCTAATTGAGACTCAAGTGCTTGGTGGCACCAAATAAAATCCCTACTGGAAAACAAGTAAAATGCAAGAACACTTTGAATGGGATATTCTTTTAGACACTGTATTTAGTAATTTTGACTTTGAAGAGGAGAGAATCATCTAAGAGCAAGGGGTCTGATTAGAGTAAAATGTTAACAAACGCAAAGCATCCAGTCTTTGCACAGTTTTTTTGTTTTTTTTTTGGGGGGGGGGGGTATCTGTACATCTGGTGGGAATTAGAGCAGGACGGATGACCTTATTTAAACAGGGAAATAGTTGTGAAACACTTTTCAACAAGGGCCCCCTGTTTTGGGACTAGAGGAAAAAAATACATCTGCTTGGAATACAGCTTACCAATGTGTTGGGAAAGCAGTAAGGGACTATTGAAGGTTTGTTATAAAACAGGTATGATACTGCTTGCGGTCTACAATGTGCTTTTCAGCTCCATACTCTTGCATTGTTATAAGCAGGACTTGCAGGCTGCTGCCTTGCATGACAATGATTTCTCTACCTACGGGCAGCTGCAGCGCAAATAGACTTTTCAGCAGCGTGGCATCACAGCTTGGGGAAGGCATAGCATGAATGCCTTGATTATGAATTTAATTTCATGCCAAGTTGCAAGTGGTAGAGGAGCGGAGATATGTAAACAGAACACGTACTGAGAGAAGCCTGTGTTTGTGTGGGAACATCTCTGGTCCCAGGGTCTTGGTTTGACTTAACGTGAATTGAAAAGGCTAGGATGTTTGTGAAGTGCGTTAATCCCTGAAGAAGCATCACTAAGCCACACAAGGCTTCAAACACACCCTGATCTCAGCCTGCCCCACCTCCATTAGTCATGATTTGGGCTTTAAAAGGGAAAGGCCTTGGCCATTTAAATAAATGGAATGTATTTAATAGCACAGCATTCCTCTGCTCTAGGTTCTGTATTTGTTTGGTTGCTCCAGTTATATTTAGACACCCATATTGGTGCTGTGGATTACAAGTCCTCTAGTACTACCTACATCTTGAAACTGATGTAACACTAACAAACATATATTATATATGTTATATCTAGCAAAAAAATGTTAATGAGCTGTTTTTTATGTCTTTAAAGTAGTTAATGGGGACATAATTTGATATATTTAGAAGAAAAGAGCAGACAGGCAAAGTAATCTAATGTACTAACGTATCTTTTTTTATTATTTTTTTTTTATTGTGAAGTGCTTTTAGATGGCTTTGCTACGAAGGGCGCTATATAAAAATTATTTGATTGATATATGCCCAATTTCTTAGTATAAGCTAGTATAAGATTTGGGCTTATTGGGGTCTGTGAAGCCAGCAAGCAGTACAACTATTTAATTGGTTATCCTAGGGTAGTCTTTTAAGTTACTTGCTGCTGAAAAAGTATAAGATGTATGCTTTTGCTGATGTGCTCAATGCTAGTTTAGCTGTCCTGCTTTTAGTAGAGGGTGTTGGTTTTGCTTGACACAGTTAAATTGGAGGAGGTGTAAACAGGGCCGTGATTGTCAAGTGAAAGGTGTGTATCTGACTTTAACAGTCGGTTCTCTGGCTGTGGAAGATAAGGTGTTGCTTGTCTAATGGACAGCCCTCCTGGACTGGAATTGCTTACCCCTGTCCTAGAGGGTGCATCTATTGGGATGCATGGTAAATACTATGAGATGCCAACTGCTGCAATTTGGCCGTAGCAGCTACTATTTTGGCGGTTGTGCTACAGCTGTACGTCGAAGGGGTATAATACTACGATTTGTATTAAATAAATGACGGATACTCCCTGAAATGGTTCTGAAATATTATTTCAACTCTGTGTGTGTTTTCCTGTTTTATTTTTTTAAATAAATTAATGGTTCTTAAATAATACTGTATTTCACTGACAGTGTTGTGGCATTTTAACTGACGTACTAAAAACTCTGTGACGGGTTGCTTAGTAACCACCAGTTTAGGGGTCCTTTAGAAACGGGTGCACAAATGTCCCCTTGCTATCATGGTCAGTCGCACGTTTACTTGGTTGCTTTTTAGTAAGGCTGGGATTAAGTCACGGTGGTCACGTGATTTTAATAGAGAACATTGAATTTTACCAACACAACTTGAAATTCCACCTTAACCAAGTCTTTTTGAACTTCAAATGTTATTTTTTAAAGGTGTGTAAAACCTACATTTTGTGTTTCCTCTTCTGTAGGAATCCCACCAAATGTTTGTAAAATGAACATTTTTGTTTCATACTTCTATAGACAGACTAATTTTATGTTTGTGTAGATACTGTATATTCTCTGATTTTGAATAAATTCACAGTGACAGCTCTGTGATTTTTAGTACAAATATCGTATCAAATATAGTACCACAGAATGGTCATGCAATAAAAATAGTGTCACAATCTCACGTCTGCTGTGAATACTGCCGGACAGACTTCTCTGTGAAACATGGTTGGTGTCATGACTGTATCACCCACATAAGTACAAAGAAACACCAGAAATAAGCACAATCTGACACCCCCCATTACTGTATGTTTGTGCAAATGGGTTTTGAGGTTTAACTTGCCTTAAATAATTAAACGCTGTAAATAAAAAAAATAAAAAATAAATAAATAAAAATAAACATTTGTTAAATCTTTCTTGTGATGGTGTTATTTTGATAGTTTATTTTTATAAAGTTTTGAGGTTGAATATTTCAGTCCAGGTTTGATAGCACTTTGAGATCCTAAAACACTCTTCATTAATAAAATTTAAATCCAGAAAAATAGAATTCCAAAGTTAAAAATAAATAAATCAAATACAGTATAATCGTAAATCTCAAAAAACTACTCACTTTTAAATCTTTTGTAGTCATTTTTGTATTACTTTAGTATAAATACATGTTAATTTGGATTCATATGTTGTATTTTTTCTGACTATGTGAACGAAAAGACACACATTTGCCCGTTTTCCCATTAGAAATAGTGACATTTTGGAATATCATTGTTCTGGTCACAAAAGCAAAGTTTGTGGGGAATAATAGCCATTTTCTATACTTTTGAGGCACAAGTAATTAGGAAATAACACTACCCAGGAACAAAAAAAAAAAAAAATTGTTACACGGTGTAATTAACGTGGTACTTGTCTTCTGGTTGTCATTATTCAGAGGAACTTCATACACAGGTCAGCCTGTTGACTTGTGTGTATTCTGGCACAAAAAAAATCAGTGTTCCAAAAAAAATCCTACCTATTGGCATACACTGCAGATAACATTCAGACACTCTTGAGCCAAGCTTGTTCTTTTCTATTATCTGCTTCTGTGCAGCGGCTGTGAAAGTAGGAAGCCTGCAGTGCGGTGTGATTTCTGTAGTGCTTCAGTGAATACCAGGCATTGATCGCTGGTTGCTTGAGAAAGTACATTACTTGGTGCTATCATAAAACAGCAAGATTGTGTTTTTTGATTGCAACATCTGTCTTTTTTTAAAAATATTGCTGAGCGGTTTATTATGGAGATTCAAGTAGCTTAACTGTAAAAGTAACTGAAAAGATATGGAAGTCATTTGTAAGTCATTATTAAAGTCACAGGAGAAGGTTGCCTTAATATCTAGAATATGCACCATATTACTATGCAATGCTGCACATTGTCACCCGCAGTGCTGTGCTGCATATTCTTAACAGGGATATAGCAGAGATTCCTGTCTGTCAGATGTATGTCATACTTCACATTTTTAGTTTGTACAGACCCTAGATCCTGAGCAGCACTCGTCCCTTTCACAATATCTCTAAGGTAGGGCTGGGTATCGGCAGTGTCTTCACGATACAAGGGTCACGATACGATACGTATCACGATACAAGGGTCACGATACAAGGGTAGCGATACGATGCGTATCACGATACAAGGGTAGCGATACGATGCGTATCACGATACAAGGGTTGCGATACGATACGTATCACGATACAAGGGTCGCGACACGGTACAGTAAATTAAGCATGAAACATAAAATAATAATATTAATCGCACAACTATTGTCCCAATGGTCAAAAAAGCTTCACAGCCTGCTGTTCAATGTTTATGCCTTGAATTATATTTATTTAAAAAGAATGCAATTAAAAAAAATAAAAAGTAATTTCTATATACAGATTCTTATTAAAACAAATATAATTCTACTTGAAATTCAAAGTATGAGCAAAACACTTGTGTCATAATGTGTGTCATATTAGCTTCACGAGCAGCAATAACCATGTTGGAAGCGTTATCAGTCACTGTTGCGGGCTCTTCTCTGCAATGCTCCATTCTTCGATAGCTGATTTCAGCAGATCTGCAATATTCTCACCAGTATGGCTTTCCTTGTCTGGAGGACGCTCGAGACCAGTGTCCAGTCTGTGGATATGTGGTGACAGGTAATTGTTACGTATGATTCTGTTGCTCGTAAGGTCCAGCTATCACATGTGAGCGATATCCTCTCTGCCCTAGAAAGCTCTTGTATGATCTGTCGTTTAACACGCTGGTATAAATCAGGAACAGCAGCTCCAGTAATATAACGACAGGTAGGAACAGTGTACCTTGGCTCCAAAGTATTTATCATTTTTTCAAAACCCTTCGTTTTCTACAGTACAGTAGACGCAAATCCTTGCGAATAAAATGCACTAAAGACTGGGTTATATTTGTAGCTTGCATTGATGTTGCAGATAATTTTGAACAACTGAAGTTTTCTATTGTAGGTTGTGTGTAACGAGTGGTCACACTTCCTTTTCCGTGGCTGTGTGTGTAACTGCGATGGTGATGGTGTGCTGCCAATCTGATGGCGTTTTTAAGTGAAAACTCAGATTGGTTTTGTTTCTTGAATACTTGATTCGAGCCTTGCATATTTTACACACAGGTCAAGTCTTATCAAGAACTTGAGACGAGTCCATCACGCTGCTAAAACCAAAATGAATCCACACTTTTAAACAGGCCGGAGCAGGTTGAATTTC
The DNA here is from genome assembly GCF_017654505.1 of Polyodon spathula. Lineage (NCBI taxonomy): Eukaryota > Metazoa > Chordata > Actinopteri > Acipenseriformes > Polyodontidae > Polyodon > Polyodon spathula. The sequence goes on along the minus strand of NC_054538.1, from coordinate 6,574,879 downwards.
GCTGTCACTCTCCATAGCTTATTGAGATGATTAGGGAACATTATTAACCCGCCTGCGCTCAGCTTCCTGTGTGCTTGACGTAACATCCTTAGCTACACATTTGGTATGTGAGGCTGCTAGGATACATATGAATAAATAATATTATCAGAGTTGACACGAATTAATGCACAAACATTGTTATATCAAGTTTAGATGCATATATAAAATAAAAAAAAACGATATGGGTCACTATATCGATAATCGTATCGTCAAGAAAATATTCGTGGTGTATCGATGTATTGGCACACCCCTACTCTAAGGTATCAGAATTCCGATGACCGTGTTTTGTTTTTAAAACAGGACAGTGTATTTCAAGATTTACAAACCGGAAAGTCCCCTACTGCGTGAAGTTCAATCCTGATGAAGACAAGCAAAGCCTCTTTGTGGCTGGGATGTCTGATAAAAAGATTGTCCAGGTAAGGTTTCCGCCTGTCTACACTTTACTGGGCAGGTTTTTTTTTTGTTAGTTTCTTTTTCTTTGAGTGTGTGTTATTTGTACATTCAACACTCTCTTGAACACTGCTTACTGTCCTGCATGTTGAAGTGTTTAATCAAGCAAATGTATTGCTCTACAGGTCAGCCCATAAACTGTGTCTCCTTGTTGCAATACAGGCAGCTGTTCGTTTGTCACCACAGGCTGAAATTATGTTAATAACAAATTACTTTCAAGGTCAGGTTACATAGAGGGGGAACTCGCTCTGTTTCAAGGGTATTTAAATGATCTTATTCCATTTGGAGTGTCCCAGCATAAGGTTTAACAAATTCACCCCAATATTGTGTATTTAGAGAACTGGTAAGGAGTTTTAAGAAGTACCTAATTACCAATAAGGCATAAATGATCCAGCTAGCCATGTCCATCTCTCCAGCAGTTGGGAAATATTCTCCAGACAGCTTTTACCATCTTTAGACTGAATGAAGCTAGACAGCCCAAGCACCCAGTTTCCAGTGGACTCCCATTGCCAGCAAGTTGCTGATGTTCATGACTGCTGCATTTGTAAACCAGATTGCACAGCCCTGAGGCCTTGGTATAAGCAATAGAATCAATCAGTGAATTTACTACTTCCTTACATGATGTGTAACGTGATACTGAGTTGCATACAAAATACAACTCATAGGTACGTGAAGTCTGCCAGATCTTAATGAGTATATGACTTAAAGTTTTAAGCAAAAGCAGCATATCAGAACTATATTGTCCCAAGTATTGGATTGCATGCCTTATTTGGTATAAACCTGATTAATACTGGTTGGGCAGTATTATCATCATGCCATAGTTATGCAACCCTGAGAACCTGTGATTGCACTTTCACAGCTAGTCCATTTTCTCCAAGGTAGCTAGCTCTTTATTATTGGGGGAGGTGTTGTCGTATTATATTTCATTGATTGGATCTGAAGGATTTCAGAAAGGTTAGGTCAAAATACCCTTATGCTTTATGATTTCAATATGCCCCCACATTCACTCTGTCAGTTACACAAGATAATATCAGAGTTGAGATTTTATCATAGGTTTCAAAACACCTGTGTGTTTGTTGGTTGACAGACATGCCACGCCCAAATAACAGGCTATTTCAAATTATGCAGAACGCAGCCACCATTTTAGGAATACAAATTTAAAATAACTTAAAGGTGTGGGGAATATTTTTTTTTATTCCCATCCCTATAAAATACTGTGTTCATAAAATAGTGTATTTACTTTCTGTTTCTTAAGTAAAGCAAGTAGAAAACAGCTATAAACAGATGGAAATCATGTCTTAAGGGCTGCTTCGGAGAAAGGGACATGTTATTTTTTAGATTAAGTAATTGAAGCACGTGGCAAAACTAAAATAAATAGTGAATGAAGTAACTATGGTAACTAAACTACAAAGTAACCACATTGCAGAAGAGTATTGCATAACTCAAATGGGTCATCGCAAAAATTTGGAATAATGTTCTCCACTAAAATTTTATTTTCCTAGCCTGGTGTCATGTTGTAATGTATAGATGCTGTAATTCAGCAGTGCTATAGATGCTTACAGATTGCATGTTCAGTAATGGTGTATACATTTGCACAGTAAAAATAGTTACAAATATACAGAGTACTGATTTATGATTACATCACACATTTTCATTCATTGGGAAGAAAAGGTATTTTTCCACATTGTCAAGATTCTGTTTAAGCTTACTAGGAATGGGGGTGGGTTGGGGTAGGAAGGGCTCTATTGTATTTTGCGCATGTTTCAAAGTTTAGGAAAATGGAACGTACACCCCCTATGAATTGCAGAGTTTACAGGCTGATTATTCCAGGTTGCACTTTCCCCTCTTTTTCCAAGCCCTGCATTTTAGCATGTGTGCGGTATCTCTGATTGCTCTTTCTCCACTGTGCTATAAGCTGCTTGCACTGACTGCTGCTGTTCATTTGCAGTGGGATGTACGGTCCGGAGAAGTCGTTCAAGAGTACGATAGGCATCTGGGAGCTGTCAACACCATCACGTTCGTGGATGAAAACAGACGCTTTGTCAGTACCTCTGACGACAAGAGTCTTCGTGTCTGGGAATGGTGAGTTTCAAACCACAGTAGGACGAATGGCTGACCATTCTGCATTTGTCACACACTGGTGGGGAGGAACAGGTTTGATCTATAGTTCAAACAAACCTTGTCCATTACTACCACCCCGTCATGCCTGGAGCTGATTATTAAGAATGACTGCGGTGAGCAGTGTCACCAGGGTGAAGGACTGCGGTGTGTGCTGTGCAGTGAGCAGTGTCACCAGGGTGAAGGACTGTGGTGTGCTGTGCAGTGAGCAGTGTCACCAGGGTGAAGGACTGTGGTGTGCTGTGCAGTGAGCAGTGTCACCAGGGTGAAGGACTGTGGTGTGCTGTGCAGTGAGCAGTGTCACCAGGGTGAAGGACTGTGGTGTGTTGTGCCGTGAACAGTGTCACCAGGGTGAATGACTGAGGTGTGCGATGAGCGGTGAACAGTGTCACCAGGGTGAAGGACTGCGGTGTATAGTGAGCAGTGTCACCAGGTTGAAGGACTGTGGTGTGCTGTGAGCAGTGTCACCAGGGTGAAGGACTGTGGTGTACAGTGAGCAGTGTCACCAGGGTGAATGACTGTGGTGTACAGTGAGCAGTGTCACCAGAGTGAATGACTGGTGTACAGTGAGCAGTGTCACCAGGGTGAAGGACTCTGGTGTACAGTGAGCAGTGTCACCAGGGTGAAGGACTCTGGTGTACAGTGAGCAGTGTCACCAGGGTGAAGGACTCTGGTGTACAGCGAGCAGTGTCACCAGGGTGAGGAGTTTTGCTTCTGCTTTCGTTTTGTTTCCTTTTGATCTTGATTGTCTAACCATCTGATAGTAGCTCACCTTTTTATGAAGCCAAGTTTTTGTGTGTTGATTTTGTTTTGGTATTTTGATTTTGTTCCTCTGAGAATGAAAAAAACAAATCTGAGCAGAGCCCTTGTATAACCAGCTTTGCTTGCCTTAAACTTGTCTGATTGTGTTGATTTACAGGGACATCCCTGTTGACTTCAAGTACATAGCTGAGCCGAGTATGCATTCAATGCCAGCGGTAACTCTATCTCCAAATGGTGAGTCAGTCAGAGAGACTTGTTTTTTTTTGGCTCATCCAGTGTTTTCTTTAAATATATTCTGTGAAAAGGCTATTGTGTATTCATAATATTGTACTCCCATCTGATGCCTGCAAGCATTCAAACGTTACAGAAAAGTGGAACACGTGTTTTAAGAAGGTTTTGTTCAAAGAAACTGTGCCCTTGTTTCCACACACAGGCCTTTTGCAATGTCAATCTGTCCTCATTGCAATTCAGTAAATTAGCATTTTAGAGAGCGAAATGTTCTTTTCAGATTTATTTTTTGTCTTCAGCAATTTTCTTTTTTCTTCCCTTAAGCAAAGCGCTTCACCTACACTGAGAACCTCATGCTTTCCATGAAAAAATAATTGCAGCTTAAATTAAATTTAAGAGGTGTGTGTGTGTGTGTATACAATATATACAGTCTGCTTTATTTTCAGGCATCACATGTTGTTTTTATTACTATATCTGTTTAGGTAAGTGGTTGGCCTGTCAGTCAATGGACAATCAGATCCTGATCTTTGGAGCCCAGAACAGGTTTCGACTGAACAAGAAGAAAATCTTCAAGGGTCACATGGTAGCTGGCTATGCCTGTCAAGTGGATTTTTCACCAGATATGAGGTAAGGATTTAAATCTATACAGTGTTTTAAAGCGGTAAGTACCACAGTAAGCTTCAGTTTTCAACCTCTTTTTTTTTTTTTTTTTTTTTTTTTTTTTTTTTTTTTTTTTTTTTGTTTGGTTTTTTTTTTTTTAAATCAAAACTATACTTGGAGATTTGTTATTAAATTGTTTTTCTTTTTCTCTCTCAACAGCTACGTTGTTTCAGGAGATGCCGATGGTAAACTGAACATCTGGGACTGGAAAACCACAAAGCTGTATCACCGAATCAAAGCCCATGACAAAGTGTGCATTAGTGCACTCTGGCACCCGCACGAAACCTCAAAGGTTATCACTTGTGGCTGGGACGGTCAGATCAAGCTCTGGGACTAGGAGGTTGGAAGGAATACATACACATGTTTTGTACTGTTAAAGATTAAATTCAATGTTGACTGCCATTCCCCTCCCACCCTGATGAATAGTTTGGCTCCAGCTGCTGTATGCAAGACTTAAGATTGGTATCCAGTCTGGTTTTGGAAAGTTAAAAAAATTAAATGTTTGTTATTTTTTGTTTTGTTTTCCTCCATTAGTGCAATCCAAGGAATGCATTACTATTTTGTTTTTTTTTATTTTATTGAAACTGCAGGTTTCAGGAGAAACAATTATTACACTTTTAATTGATACACATGTAACACTTTAATCGTTTGAAATTGTGCTTAAAATTGTAAATGTTAGATCTCTGTTTTAATGATTTTTTGATTAAATACTGGAACCACCAAACAGCTGGGTAGAGATGTACCAGAAATTCACCATATGATGTACTATAATTCTCAGAGGGGATTTTGACATTCAACAAGATTGTGACCTTCATGCTGATGGTTAAGTAGGAACTAGTGGATTTACACACATGTATCCCAGAATAAGAATATATCCAGCACTGTTATTTCAGAAAGGGATTCGAGAGGGAAGGAAGATGTATCACTATTAAGCCTGTCAGTAAGGTATGTGTAGGCTTGCCCTTATTGTTTTATCAGCATGTGTACTGCTGGGTTAGTGGTGTCTGTTTTCTGCTTGCGTTTTTTTTTTTTTTTTTTTTTAAATAGTTGTACAGCTCATTTGTCAATAAATACACTTTGTAAAAAAAATAGTGTGCCTGTTACTACTGTTCTCTAGCTTCCATCTGGTACTGGAAGTTGAAATCTGGTTGATTCGTTTCCACCGGCAGCAGACCAAGACCAAGGTTTGGCCTGTCCAACACCCTGTGAAGTATCCTAATTAGTGTCCTGTCTGAAGGATGATACAGGAGGGTGTTGTGCAGAATGGACAGCTGTGGAGTGATATCAGGGAAATGTTAGTTTTTAAGATATTTTTAAATATGAACTTGTACAAAAATGTGATGTTTGATCGTTTGTATAATGTTCAGTTAATTGGTTGCAATCCTGTTTGAGTTCTACAGACTGATGCAGATGGAAACTTGGGTTGAGGTTACTCAATAGGCACTCTTTTCTGGAAAATGTTATAGAAACTTCTATAAATGATAACCATGTAGAACGTTTGAGTTTAATTTATGAATTGAATCATTTTACCTTACCTTCAAACTTCTAGTAAGTTCTCACTTTAACCTTTTTTAAAAATGTTACATTCTCCTTCATGTTCATGGGCTGCCCTACAGGTAACCCACCTGTGACACACACATTGGTAACTGGTAACCTTAGTAGCACATTGTACTTGAAAACCTGATTCAAAAGCACATAGTAATTGGTGTTGGCAAACTATTTATTTTGCTTGGTTAGACAGGTTTAGTCTTGTTACTTGAGTGTTAAAGTAGAGTGTTTTTGTCTCCAAAGAGAAACTAAAACTACTGCTAAATTAACACATTTAACACTGGGGAACTCACTAAAAACAAGAAGTAATTATTGTACCAAAAAGCTGCCTATACTGTTGAGAGTCGATATGTTTTGTTAGAGGTCTGCAGTGCTGAAACCGTTCACATTCTGTGTAATGCAAGGGGGCCTGAATGTGGCGGAATGTTTTGTAATATTCAGCCTGCATGATGGCTTCCCTTCTACATCAAAAGCTTTAATTAAATTTGAGGTTGCCATGAGGACCGAAAGCAACCCTCAGAGTTAAAAGAAAGCTTTTTTTTTTTTTTAAATAATCAAGAAAGTGACCAAGGAAAAACAATTTCTTAATCACAGAGGGCCACTTTACATGTTATCGTTCAAAGGGGAAGAGAATGTGTTTAGCCTGAGGAGTGAAATGTTCACTCGTTCTTTGGCTGTGTGTTGTGGAAACTCCAGAGGCTGTCCAGAAGCTGTCACAACCACCCAATAAGTCATTCATGATGATTTTTTTTATTTTTTTTTTAAACTTTTAACCTATTAAAGACAAAACATACAGACTTATGCCATCGAATGGTATTAATATTTTATTGAAAAATAATAATCATACGTTTTTGCATTTAATGCCTGTGCTGCGTAATAAGATTGCACTGGAACAGTTAGTTGTGAAACTCAGTGACTGAGTCTGAAGGAAGGTTGATTTCAATCCTAGTTAAACAGCTGACCTGGTAGTGAATGGGCTTAGTGTACAAGCAGTAAAAGGGTAAAGAGGGTTATTTGCTTTGAATGTATTGGCAACCCCTTTTATGGCTTTTGGGTGAGCCTGTGCACAGCTCTTGCCAAAAGTTTTGCATCATAACGTTGAATAAAACATGCTGAATAATGTCACACTAACACATTGAATTAAATACAGCTTTGTAGTTTTCTATATACTTAACGAAAAGCAAAAATTGTGACACTATTATGCCTTCTGGTGACTTATGACTTGCGATTTAACATTTTGTAGTTTGATTAAATGATGTTAAATAAAATATCTAAATGTTCATATACCTTAAAAAAAAAAAAAAAATGTAGTCTAAATCATAAAATTCTATGTGATGCAAAACTTTTGGGGCCATTAACTGCACATTGTATTCGAGTACATAGCCTGCTGTGTGGTCTATTGTGTTCTACAATATTGTAGCAAAGCGAGTCACAGTACATACTGCTCATGTGTGCCCTGCATTCTGTTGGCATTCAAACTTTCACTACACAGAACTGACCAAATACTGCTGCTTATAATCAATTACTCATTTGACAACTCTTTTATAGTGTTTGCTTTCCTGAAATGTATAGCCTGTGTGGCATCTCCAAGTTCCCCTCCAGTGGCAGTTTGAAGTATACTGTACTTTAGATTAAAATTGAGTCAGTATCCTAATGTCTTCCAGATTACCCTCCCTCAGAAGCAGGGGTAATGTGCTGTGTTTTCTGGACTTGCTCCACAGACTCTGCAGATGAGATGCATTACTTCAAACTAATGCCCCCCTGCCACATCGCATTATTGCAAGCAGGTTTCTTTTTTAAGAATGACTTCATCAAGAGAACTGTGCTGCTTGCACCACATATGCTGAGCTGGATGTGAAGCACGATTTAACTAGTCACGTGAATTCTGATGCCAGGCTGAATAGGCATCCGCAACATTTGCTGCCTATTGGCGTCACTGAAAACGATGTAAGGTAACTTCAAAGGAAGGCTGTTGCAGAGAAACAGCAAAACGGGAAGCTTGGTCGAGGCTGCAATCTGCTTCTCATTAAGTGAGTTAATGTGACTTCAAGGCTTTTTCCTTGCTTGAATTTTATTGATAGACACAAGGGGCTCTTCCTAAAAGAAAATTCTCCCCAATACACTCCTGCTGCAACAATGAGTCACAAGAAGAAGTGAAATTGGCTCCCTTTCCTGTCTTATTGGAAGCTAGGTTCAACCACCCCTTTGTCCACCCTGGACAATCTGACTGCACGCTTACTTATGCCTCCACTTGGTGTTCACCCAGCTGAGGGTGTAGCTGCTGCTGGCGTTGAGGAGGTTCTTCTGCAGGAACACTTGCGGTTTGCTGTCATCCCTGTGGCTGTGGAAGAGGCGGAAGTGGCTGCTCTCCAGCTCCTTCAAGAGGCTGTACCAGTACCGCACGACCGTGCTGTCATCCCCACTCACCTCGAACCCCGGCCAGTGCAGATGCACCTCAAACAGTAGCTGCCCGATCTTATCGATGACATTCTCCAGAACCAGGTTCTCTAGGATCTTCCACTCCGCGCTCTCCATGTCGGCTTTGAGAACGTCGATCTGAGAAAGGAAAGAAAGCAAGCAAATGGGTAATTGAAGTGTTTTATATGTCTATGTATGTACCATAACAACCCAATTTACACTTGGATTCTTCATGAACAAGCATTCCAGGGCACTAGGTCAATAAAAATCTTGGAAAATGAAACTGTTATTTTTGGGGGGAAGTTAATGAAACTCTCCTAGATTATGGAGGAATGGGTGTAATTGTGAGTTGGTTCATTGGTTGTTGGACGCTTCGATTAAAGCTCCAGTATTATTAATCTCAGGAAAAGGTTAAGGAAAGGTCCTCAAATATATTTATAATTTGTTTGCCTTTATTAATCAATTGCTCAACTAGAACGCCTGTAATCAATTACAATAAGAACAAGAAAAGACGTACCCTGTCATTATCATTGTAAAAAGCTTAATGGAGGAATGCTTTGTTCTTTACATAACCTCATTTTTTTGGCTGCTGTTTCAATGTAGTTGAATAAACATTTTGTACTTTGAGTACTGCACTTCATGTTAGGCCAGTGGGGTAAGTGTTTGTGTGTGTGTGTTACCTTGGGTATATATGGAGATTATTATTCACTGTCTTTTGTTGTGCCCAGCTCCATGATGAGGCTTGGTATTGTCACATAGCAGGGTCACTTTACACAATCCCAAAAAGACGTGCCAGTGTACCAGTTTTTTTTGTTTTTTATTTATTTGGTTTTTTTGCAAGCAGCTTTAGCAGATATCCTGTCCTAAACAAAATGTATTTTATTATTTCCTGTGGCATCCAGTTTCTTTCCAAACGGAGACACAAGAAGGCCAGCAGACATACCCAAAAGGACACATTTCATAGTTCCAATCATTGGTATGGGTTCTCTTGGGAGTCTAGGCCTTTTCTTAACTAGAAAAACAAATTCTATGAGACTTTTGTTGAAAAAAGGTTATATTTTGCCAAATTCTGGAAGGGGGGAAGTTGGCTTGTATAGAGCAAGTGTGAGTGAGAATATAGTTATTTTATTATTATTATTATTTCTTTTCTTTTTTTTTGCGCGCGATTGATAAACATAAACTCACCCCTGATTAATTCTGTGCATTAAATGCGGTTTATTAATATTATAATAATAATAATAATAATAATAATAATATATGAAAAATGATAATATATGAAAAATATCCTTTAGTGCTGCCAAAAATACTAATTCCAAAAGATCACAAAGATAAATGCTATGCACAATTCGACAATCTGTCTAGCTATATTTGTGGCAGTATATTTGTGATACTTCGTGGCATCTCAATACATAATGAGTAAGCTTTTATCATACTAATGCTCTTTTCAATCAAAATTCACCTTTTTTTTCAAATTGGTTAATTTATGCCAGGGGTTGTTATCACAGGAAACTTCTTGAATCTGGGTGTGAATTGCAACTAACTGATTTTGGGCAAGTCTGTTAACCTTGATGTGTCTTTGCCTGAGTTGGTAGTAAGCGGTAAGGGTGGCAGCACTGTACCCAGCTAGACCCAGCTTGAAGTGAAATTATTTCCATTTGGTTGTGCTATCCTGGGAAATAGTAACAGAACCGTATTAGATATCATCCAGGTGCTCTGTGCGCCCACTGAACAATCGAGTATTCTTACTTTTCATACACAGCTGCTTGCCTGACAAAAACAAAAAGATAGATATCATCTACTAACCAGGGGCTGGGAGTGAAGCTTTGTCACTAGCTCACCTGAATGGTAACCCACAGGGCTGGATTGAATACCACTAGTTTGAAATCTTAATGTTGCGTTAACTTCATAGCAGTGGGCTTACACTATTCCAACCTTCTTTAATAACCCTGAAGAAATGAATCTGCTGTTTCAAGTGTGAGTAAAGCCACTGGCAGCTGGATTGTACTGTGTTCTAACTGTTTGCACATGTCTTTAGTCTGGCCAGAACAGACTCTTTGAGCTGCCAGAAATATAAGAAGAGATCTGTTCCTCGGCAATCAGGTCATGAAATAGACCACACAACCTTCAGTTAAATAGTCACGGTAAAGTATCCAGTGCATTCACATTTGTATATCCAGGTGTTTAAAGTAGCGAAACACTCGCTGTACAAGGGTCTCTTTCCAAAATAGTTTGGAAACCCATATCATACCCCAAGAGCCAGCTCACTCCCTTCTTCTAATTAGGTGCCTAAAACAATGAGGAGTAGGAACCGAAGAGTAAAGGAGTGCATTTATCAGTCAGAATGTTTTAATGGAGAGCTTTGTAATGAGACTGAGGGTGTACAGTGTGGGCGTGTTTCATGCTGATTACATCAAGTGTCAGTAAAGGAGACCATTCTTTATTCTTTTAGTTATTTTGCTATGCTCTTTCATTAGCATTGTCTCCAATTACCATCTCTACAGGCAAGACAGCAGGCACTAGATTTAAACAAAAGGAAAAAGAGGGATGGATTTTCATCATATATCATTAGCCTGTAGGAAACCCAGCTGTTGCCTGCCAAGGCAGAGCAGCGTGCAGAATCTGTTAAGACAAGCCTGTAAATCTACACTGACTGCAGGCCCCTGGATCCCATTCTGGCTGGAGACTAGATGAGGAGTAAGTACATCCTATCAATTTGCTTTCAATCCTGTTTATTTTTAATTAATTTATTTATTTCAAAAATTTTATTTTGGATATCCAGAATTCTATTTTTGATAAAATCTGACAAAATTGTTGGCATCCAAAATACAGTTTTTGATATCAGAAATTGGTGATTAAATGTTAAAATTGATTACTACAGCCATGTGCAGTACAGCATGTACCTTCACTTCTCAAAAAGGTCACCAGCCACCACTGATATAGTTTATCAAAAATCACAATGCATGTTTTCACTCAAAATTTTTTTTTTTCTGGCACACCTGAAGATTCAAGATGGCATACAAAGATTCATTATCTAGTAAACTAAGCCACAATGGCATTTAAGCATATATACAGTGCCTTGCAAAAGTACTCAGACCCTCTCACAGTTTTCACATTTTGTTGCTTTAAAGCTTGCAGTCATGACACTGTGAAGTAGGAATTATTGTGTTATACACAACCTACTCCACACATTCAAGGCAAAAACAAAAAGAAAGAAGTAAATAGATAATTAATATGAAATAAAAACAGAAAAGTCATGATTGTATAAGTATGCAAACCCTTTGCTGTGGAAAACCTAAATTAAAAAGTGACCATAAAGACCAAGGAGCTTTCAAAGCAAGTCAGGGATAAACTACAGATCAGGAGAAGGGTACAAAAAATATCGAAGTCTCTGAATATTCCTGTGAGCACAGTCTACTCAATCAACAAGAAATGGAAGTTGCATTGTACCACCCAGACACTGCCTAGATCAGGCTCTCCCTCCAAACTGAACAGCGGGGCAAGGAGGAAACTGATGAGGGATGCCACTCTGAGGCCAACAACAACTTTGAAAGAGCTACAGAGTTCAATGGCTGAGATGGGAGAAAATGTGCATCTGTCAACAATATCCAGAACACTTCACAAAAGTAGCCTGTGTGGCAGGGTGGGAAGAAGGAAACCATTACTAAAAATAAGCCATCTCAAAGCCTGCATGGCGTTTGCAATAAAGCACCTGAGTGATCCTGCAAAAATGTGGCAAAAGGTGTGGTCAGACGAGATCAAATTGGAACTTTTTGGTCTAAATGCCAAGCGTTACGTTTGGCACAGACCCAACACAGCACATCTCCCAGTCAAAACCATCCCTACAGTCAAGCATGGTGGTGGCAGCATCATGCTATGGTGATGCTTCTCTTCAGTAGGGAGTGGAAAGCTTGTTAGGATTGAAGGAAAAATGGATAGAGCAAAGTATAGGCAAACACTAGAGGAAAACTTGTTTCAGTCTGCTAAAGACTTAAAATTGGGGCAAAAATTCACCTTTCAGCAGGACAATGATCCAAAGCACAAAGCCAAAGCTACACTGGAGTGGCTTAAGAATAAGAAAGTGAATGTCCTTGAGTGACCCAGTCAAAGTCCTGACTTGAAACCTATTGAGAATCTGTGGAAAGACTTGAAAACTGCTGTCCATAAGTGATCCCCAAGCAGCTTGAGAGTTTGAGCAAATCAGAATGGGCACAAATTGCACCAAGTCGGTGTGCAAAGTTAGTAGAGACTTACCCAAAAAGACTTGCAGCTGTAATTGCTGCCAAAGGTGCTTCCACCAAATGTTGAGATGACCGGTCTGAATATTTATTCAATCAACATATTTCAGTGTTTTCTCTTTAGTTTTTGCTGACATTTACTGTAACTTATCTTACCCTTAGAAGTCTTCGGTTTGAGCATTCAAGTTTTGAATAAAATATTAAGTTTTAAAAATGTGTATGCATCATTTTGTAATTTCATGAAGGGTCTGAATACTTTTGCAAGGCACTGTACATACAAACATAAGTTGTATTGCAATTGATAAAACTTTGTATCATGTATTTACGACCAGAGTGCGGATGATTAAAATATCTGGTATTGTGTGTATTAGAACAATAAACACATCTTTAACACCGAAAGTAACCATGTGCTGTTTTAGTAAGCCAATTGTCATTCGATGGTATTGATTTATACATAGACGCGACTAACACATCCTTAATATTCCTGCCATGTCTAAAACAAACTCTAGGCGGAGAGGTAACAAAGGGCCAAAGTTGAAGATCATATTCCAGTATCAAGACTATTCTTTTAATGTTAATGGAGGTATAATTATAATCCATGACAAAAGTTATTCTTTGTGTAGTCGAATCATTAATCTTCAGTTTCTACAAGTTCACGACGTTCTTTTACTACTGAAATTAACCAATCTAAATGTGTCCTAGCTATATTCCATTGTACATTTTAAGTTTGAATTCGTATTGTTTATGTAATCTCTAAACAAAAACAGATCAGTCTCAGATGCCTTTCATATTAATAACACATCCTCAATATATCTTTTCCAAAACAAAACACAGGCAGTGTCATTAACATACTGTTTTCCCCAATATCCCATATATAAATTTGTATAGTTTGGAGCAAACACAGAGCACATGACTGACTTGAATTTGTAAATAAAATGTATCTTTAAATAAGAAGGCATTTGATCCCAATATAAATGCAGTAAAAGTCTATTCATTTTAACCTTGATGCAATAATAAGCTGGTAATTCACTGATGCCTTTATCAATGTCTGGATATGTAGAATAGACATGAACAGGAAATATATAACACAGTTCACATAGGATGCAATTTTCCTAATAATTATACAATTTATACTCCTGACATGTGAGAACCTGTTTGCTCAGCATATAAATATCTGTTTGTTTATGTGTTTATCACTGGGGAAGCAGTAAGTCAGTAAGTCTTCCATTTAAAAAATAATTGAAAACAAAACAATATTGTATTCTCTGATTAAATCATCAAGGGCACATAATTATAATTATGTTTTAAATGCATGACATGTCAATATGTTTAGTAAGTTTATCCCATAAAAAACAAAACATTGTAGATAATAAATAAGTGTAATTCCTGACAAGTATTAAATAGGAAAAAGCCAGGACTCTACTGGAAATAAGCACTTTGGTTGGGTTACCCTTGCAGTCTGGACAGCAGGCTTTAGCTTATGATTGACATAGTGTGAGTTATCTTGGTAGTGGAGGGGGACACATGACAAATGACTGAGCTATCTTGATTAATATAATGGCCCTTTCAGTGCTGTCAGACCCAAAATGCATTTAACTGTGATTAATAATGCCAGAGGCACAATTAAAGGTCACAGTTTACCTTGAGGAGATTTATGTGAAAGGCAAACAGAATATTAGCCCTCAAAACTATCAAATCCTGTTACCCACCAATATTTGTTTTTGTTTAATAATAGTTAGACAGAATTCCAGCAAATAAGCATTGCTTTCAAAGAATTCATTTTTCAATAATAATATGTATTGGAACCATCGCCTTGGCCAAAAAGAACGAGCTTTTGAGACTAAAGAAAATCAAGCCAAGGAAATTGATTGATCTTCAAGGTGATTCGCCTCCAGCAATACATAAGACAATCCTTACTGCACGCTCATGTGATTTGGTTCAGCCAATCTCTGTGTGTCATTTATCCACGCCCTGTTTGTTTTTGAGTGAATGCCCAATTTGTGGCATTAAATAAATAATTACCACTCATTTAACCCTTTGGGGGGGGGGGACTTTTTTAAGTGAAGGGTAAGGCTATTTTCCTTGTCCAGTTCTCATACAAATTGCTTTGTGTGAGAAATAGAGAGAGATGGCGTATTTCATAGCAAATTCAAGCAAGAAAAGCTATTTTGTATTTTCATCCAACATAAACGATATAATGCTTGTTCTTTAAGTGGATCAACTACATGTTGTCTAGATTCAATGAAGTATGCCATCCTTACATGGTAAAGTAACTCTAAACAGGTTTTATACAAAACTACATGGCTGTCATGTCAGAAAGCTATGGGGTACTTTGGCATCCACTTTCTGAATCACAGCTCCTTGCATGGAAAAAAACGCAATTGCAGAAACACTTGCAAAACATGGTCAGAGTAAACTTCAGTCTGCCATGCTGTTTGTCTGCGTGTCCCTTTAAAAAATGAGCGTTTTAGCAGCCAAGCTAATGCCAATTTCGATTTGCCACGTGTCTGCAGCCTTTCATTTCTTTAACCCTTGTGACATCCCGTAACAGCTGTCCAGCTGCAAACATCCGCTAAAGAAAACAAGTATGCATTTGCTATCCAAACACATTTCAAATCTAGTTTGCCTGCTGTTAGATGTATTTGCTGTGACGATTTGCTAACAGATGTTCAGATATTTCCGTTCCACTTTTTTCCTGCAAAACATTAGCATCTTCATGCCAGTCGAAAAGTGACAGCCCTGTGCCCCCACAGGGAGCTGCTCTGTTCCACCCCCTGTTGTAATCTTATACAGTACCAAATCAATTTTTTGAAACATCATTTCAGATGTTTTTAAATATTTTTTGCACAGACTTTGTAAGTAGATTTCATTAAGAGAAAGTCTTTAATCAATGCAAACCATAAAATGCTTTGTCTCAAAGCTGAGCAGGTCATGGCTTTTACTGTGAAATCTGTTATCCCGTTCAGCTGTAGCCATGTTAAAATGTAAGTGTGACATACTGACAGACAGCCTTTATATTCAGTACCATGTGATTAGGAAACACTCATCTCTCGATATGTACACTTACAGGTATGTATGTATATATATATATATATATATATATATATATATATATATATATATATATATATATATATATTCTTAAATAAATTGTAGTAATGTGAATAGAAATCCAGGTGCAGAAACAGGGATCAACAGGTTGAGGTAACTTGATCTGACCAGCACTTTATTCACCACTTAGATCAAGCACTTTTATAGCTGAAGCATAGCTCTACCTGCAACACCTCCTTCCGTCTTTAGGACCACATCCCACTGCTTCTCCTACCTCCGGTTCAGTCACTAATGACTGCTGTCTCATTATTCATAGCAAAGCTAATTGAATTGATTTGATTGGTTTTAATAATAAAAGCAAAATGTAGCTTCCCGAGACTGTGGCATTAAAGACAGTACTCACAAAAGCACAAAATCATCAAGTCTGTTTGCAGAGTGCCTCCACGGCTATGTTAACAGGAACCTCTCGTTTCAGGATTTCAAGACTGTGTCACACTCATATAAGCATCTTGATTGTTGGATACTTTTTCCAGATTGAATTTGGTGAGAAAAACAATTCGATTTGTTGTATTCTATATGGAACCAGGCTACTTCAGATCTTTGCTGTTTGTGAAAAGCCCTCTTCCGATTGGTTCAAAGGCAGAAAAGGCCATTGCCATTGGCTGAGGGCCTTTCTGACTGAAGAACAATGGCAAGGCAAACACAGGCCATCCATCAGGGTATTCTATTTTATTTTACTTGCAGCATCGCTAAGTAGGTCTTTGGGAAATTGTTTTTCGGTATGCATTTTGGAATGCAAATTCTCTGATCTTACCTTTCTGTGACCGAAGTCGTTCAAGATGGCGCCCAGCTTTTTGGTGTTGCTGTGCTGTTTGTTTGGCGGGATGGCAGGGTTGGGGTCCCTCCAGTCGATGGACAGTCGGTGGTGCCAGAGCTGCTTGGCCTCCTGAACGTGTGGCACTTTGATACTGGGGTTGAAGCAGTGGACCTCACAGCCTGCCTTGGCCAAGCTCACTTCCAACTGCTTGTCCTCACTCCCCAGCCTGCAACACACACAAAACCAAAAGATACTCACACTTACAGTACTAAACAAGGGCTATGTTGTTGTTGTTGTTGTTGTTGTTGTTGTTGTTGTTGTTGTTGTTGTTGTTGTTGTTGTTGTTGTTGTTGTTATTATTATTATTATTATTATTATTATTATTATTATAATAATAATAATAATAATAATAATATAATAATAATAATCTGTTAAATCCATTATAAAACCTCATTAAAAGTCCTATATAAAGAAATCTGCTGTACTGTTACATTGTTCCAGGGGTCTGTGTCAGTAGACAGCGCCCGTTTGGAATATGGGCCAAACTAATCCAATTACCCAATTCTCTAATGGGAAAATACACCACTTATTGTATATTGAGGAGGCAGATAAATGGAGTCTGTTAATTTTCTTTACCATTATATGCCTCTCAAGTAACACTGCCTGGGTAGTCACTACTGCTAGATATTGAACAGGTGCCAATTCAATCACAGTGGCTGCTCCATCACAGAGCACTGGCCTAACCTGTGCGTTTAAATTAAGTTTTCTTATCCTGTGCACACAATAAACTGAATCAGTGTTTGTACTGTATTTGCAAAATATCTTCCTACAAGCCCAGGGAGAATGAAGCTGCAGTGTGGAGAGTTTGAGAAATATGCATCAGACAATCTGGGGGTGCAACACTTTGATAGGTGAAACAAAATGACCGAATGTACATTGGCTGAATGTTGCAATGCAATGAAGAAAGACAGACAAACCGCTGGTCTCTGGAATGGGTTTCTTTAAAGCTGAGGGAACACAAAGCCACACTATGGCATAGAACTTCGTTTCAGGCCACTGTATGGCACACCAGGGGAGACTTGGGGATTGTGTTCCCTCAGTTTAAGATTTATTCCTAATGTGCACGGTTCAGTCTATTTTTAAGTTCAGACAGTTTTCTATGGTCTATTAAGGATTATTCATGGCTGACAGAGTTTGGATAAGCCTTCATCTCCTGGAGATGAAAACACCCTCTCAATTATAGCCAGCTACTGAATAAAACATCTCACAATCCGTCATATACTGTAAAACCGGATTTGGTAATTGCATTGTACAAATATTTTTACTTAGGATGTTTACATTAACATTTACTGTTAATGTTAGGTATCCCAATCTCACTCCTTGTTGCACATACAGTGCCTATAGTAAGTATTCACCCCCCTTGGACGTTTTCAGTTTGTTGTGTTACAACCTGAAATCTTGATACATTTAAATGGGATTTGTTTTTCTTTTGATTTACACAACCTACTCAACACTTTGAAGAGGCCAGATCATTTTTATTGTGAAGCAACAGTTAATGAAAAATAAAAAAAAATTAAATGTCTTGGTGTGGCGACGTGTCCAACCCCTTTGTTTATTATTTATATATTAATGCGATAGCAAAAGCCGTCCGATATTATTATTATTATTATTATTATTATTATTATTATTATTATTATTATGTATTGTTTGGCCAGACGAGCAAGATGCCCTCCGCCAGGTTATTGTTTTTATTTTTGAAAACCTTGTGAGGATGCGTGACTGATCAGCTACTGACTATTTAACTAGCTGACAGTCACGCATCCCTTATTTAATCTCATGCAGACTGTAGCCGAGGGGTAATAAGGTAATTTAATTAATAGCTAGTTAACCCCTTGGCCAGAATATAAAAAGAAAGCTGATTTATACACCAGCACAATCACTGTTGTTTTGCTATTTGTTTATTTGTTTGGCCAACGTGCCTTTTGTTTTGTCTTGTTTTGTTCAAACTGTTTGTTTTAGTGTTTATTTAATAAAACACTGAGCGCCATTGCACTTCAGTTTTGCCCCGCCATTCACTGTTTTGATATTTGTTTCTGGTCTGACGTCACCGCTGCAAAGCCATCCTGGTCACACTTGTTTGGATAAGTATTCACCCCCCTGAGTCAATACTTGGTAGAACCACCTTTTGGCAGCAATTACAGCTGTGAGTCTTTACCAGGTTTGCACCTCTGGATTGTACAATATTCGTTCATTCTTCTTGGCAAAATTGTTCAAGCTCTGTCAAGTTGGATAGGGATCGTTGGTGGACAACAATCTTCAAGTCTTGCCACAGATTCTCATCGGATTCAAGTCCGGGGTTTGACTGGGCCACTCTAGGACATTAACTTTCTTGTTTTTAAGCCACTCCAGTGTCACTTTGTCTGCGTGCTTGGGTCTTTGTCCTGCTGAAAGGTGAATCTCTGTCCCAGCCTTAGGTCTTTTGCTGCCTGAAGCAGGTTTTCCTCAAGGATTTGCCTGTATTTATCTCCATCCATTTTGCCCTCTACCCTGACAAGCTTCCCAGTCCCTGCCGATGAAAAGCATCCCCATAGCATGATGCTGCCACCATCATGCTTCACACTAGGGATGTTGTTACCTGGGTGATGTGCTGTGTTGGGTTTGCACCAGACATAACGCTTTGCATTTAGGCCAAATAGTTCAATTTTTGTTTCATTGGACCACAGAATCTTTTGCCACATCTTTTGAGAGTTTCCCACTTGCCTTTTTGCAAATTCCAAGTGGGATTTTACGTGGGCTTTTTTCAGAAATGGCTTCCTTGTTGCCACTCTTCCATACATGCCAGATTTGTGGAGTACCTGAGCTATTGTTGACACATGGACAGTTTCTCCCATCTCAGCCATGGAATGTTGTAGGTCTTTCACAGTTGTCATTGGTGGCTCTTGGTGGCTTCTCTGACCAATGCCCATCTTACCCGGCTGCTCAGTTTGGGAGGACTGCCTGCTCTAAGCAGATTCTGGGTGGTGCCGTATACCTTCCACTTCTTAATGATCGACTTGACTGTGCTCCAAGGGATATTCAATGCCTTTGAAATCTTTTTATACTCCTCCCCTGACATGTGCCTTTCCACAACTTTATCCCAGAGTTGTTTTGAAAGCCCCTTGATCTTCATGGTAGTATATTTGCTTTGAATGCACTACCCAACTGTGGGACCTTACAGAGACAGGTGTATTTAATCATGTGAACCACTTTTATTGCACACAGTTGGACTCCATTTAACTTATTGTGTGAATTCTGAAGGCAATTGGTTGCACCTGAGCTTATTTAGTACTTGTCTAATGAAGATTTTTCAGGTTTTTATTTAATTGATCCCCCCCCTTCATTTTTAACACATTTAATGTGTTGAGTAGGTTGTGTAAATCAAAGGAGAAAAATCCAATTTAAATGCATCAAGATTCCAGGGTGTAACACAACAAACTGTGAAAACGTCCAAGGGGAGTGAATACTTCCTATAGGCACTGTACATAAAATGTGTACCGTTTGAAATAAAGACCAGCATCTTTTACTGCTTGGAGGTACTGTAGCTGACGGTGATGTGGAAATCTTTCTCAGCATCACTGTTAGTTAGGGTGTGATTTGATGGGAGGGATGGGTGTGGTTTCGCTGGCTCAGCTTTTTTTTTTATCCCTGGCTCAGGGGGGGATAACTGATACAAGATTTTGAATTAACAATGATTTCTTCTGGAAATTTTAAACATTTAAATTGATAAATGTATGCTGCATCATTTTTATGCAAACTGACTTAAAAAAAATTTCAGACTTAGCACTTCAGACCGTAAGATCAGTAGCACATTGTATTAACATGATTTAAAAAAAAAAAAAAAAAAAGGAATGGAGTTTAGTTTCACTGGAGCTGGATCATAAAGTTTGGCTGTATAAAGTGGATCAGGCTCGGATTCCACTCACCCACCATTTTCATCCAACAGTTGTGCTGTATGCACCATGGTAAGGCCAATTAACCAATGAAAATCAACTACATCAGTGTCATTCAGCTGCTGTATTTCAACCTTATTTTTTTATTATTATCGGAAGTGCACACTATACTGTGACAGAGATCAAATGATTCTTTCCTGGTGTTAGATATCCCTTCCGACCTGTGAGGACACTGTGTAAAAGGAACAGAGTACCCTTAATCAAATGGCATGACAATGTATTCCTTAGGGTAGGTGGAAGCCGGTCATTTAGGAAGGGGACTGAGCTATGGCACCCAAGCTCACTGACCCGGACGGGAGAGGCCGTGGCACCGAGGATTGCACGTCTCTGAAATAACTCGCCACTTTGACACATATACTAAAGAAAAAAGAAATGAAGAAGGGACACTAAAAATCCAAAGCAGCTTTTTTTAAACAGCCCCAGAGCCAAAGACTGGAACTTTTACCCGCAGAGTCACCCACTGAGCAGAGTGGAAAAAAGGCCAAGATTAACAACAATGAACTCCTGCAGATTAAGTTGTTAAAATATGTATGTTGTATTATGTTCCATTTATAGTTGTTACACTCTGTGCAGTTATCAGTTAGGTCATGTGCACCCTGTTGTTAATACATTTGAATTTATTAGTTATATTTTATAGTTCATCTCCTGTTTTTTTGTGCAGAGGAGGTAGAGTAGTTGTTTTTCCCACAGCACGATTTCTTATTGAGCAATCTCCTGAGACGCATTTTATTTTGTAGATCTCTTGGAATATAAAAACCAGATACCTCATGTTGTCAAAGCAATGCTTTAAAGTACAGATCATGGCTTTCAAGTTATTTTCCCAAAGGGCTGTTAGAAATGAAACCGAGGCATATTCATTTTAGTCTGTAAATATTTCAGAGATAAAGCTAATTAGGAAAACCACAGGGAGGCTTTCCTAGTGGGGTTTTCATGGGTGAACAAATTGAAGTCCTGAATGGAAGTTGAATTCCCTTATCACCAGAGAAAGTATTAGGTACTGACAGTCACAGTCAACATAACATTTGAACATTTGACACATTGATGATGTAACTATTGAGGTTGGCAATTTTGGATAGATGTTAAAACCAATAATTTGTATTCATATGTACATTACAAGGTCCAATTGAATGACCAAAACAGGGATGAAATTTAATACCACCATCCAAAAATGTACAACCCTCAGTTTGCTCCTCTCATTTTACTGTACTCTGTAATGATAATAAGTGGGTCAATAAAGCATCCCTACGGCAATGGTAAAATAATATGTTTCTTACGAACACTTCAGCCTCCTGTAACACTAAAATTCAACTCTGTGTATAGCAATACAATTGACATTAATCCATCTGTATGCGTATTATGAGGTGTTGTAAGAGAATACTGCATTGTGCACATTTCTCAAAGGTGGAACCTTTCTTTGAGAAAAAGGGTTTCCA
The DNA here is from genome assembly GCF_017654505.1 of Polyodon spathula. Lineage (NCBI taxonomy): Eukaryota > Metazoa > Chordata > Actinopteri > Acipenseriformes > Polyodontidae > Polyodon > Polyodon spathula. The sequence continues at coordinate 6,553,131 of NC_054538.1, read as the reverse complement.
TATTTATCAGTTAATTCAAGTACTGGAATTTTGTTGCTAATAATTTGGTGAGTCGATCTGCCAGCTTTCGTTGTTATTTGCCGATGAGGTTTTTTTCAGTTTTTTTTTCCATGTTGCAAAATGGGCAACTGACATTATAATCAATGTTATTAAGAAAAAAACTGTACTGACAGAAATAGATAATTCTGTTGTATCTTTCATGTGGATTGTTGATTTATTCTTTTAGAAATTGCAGCAGGATGCCACTATGTATAAAAATAGTTCTACTACCTGGTTTAGCAACGTGCTTATTGCATGAACTAATATACATAGAATACATCTCAAGAGGTGAATAGACACTTGGAATATAACAAAGCCTAACTTTGCTGTGAGTAGACATAAGGAAGACATCCGCTAACATTAACAAGCCAAGCTGAAAGAGTCTTGTGTAATGGTGTACAGATGAGGGTAAATTGATTAAAACTAGCTAGAGTACTTCATGTGTTTTGCAAATTCGGGAAACAGCTTTGTCTGCCTTCAGTAGCTCATGCATAGATAAATACACTACGGTATCTTTCTTTTTTTTTTTTAAATTAGTAAACGTGTGATGTGTAATGAGTCCACTTCTTTACATGAATATTTCAATAGCACTTATCTTCCACAGCAATAGGATCAGACTGGCAGTTTGGAAACAAATATACATAACCCAGCTGTGTGAACAAATATCCGTTAGAAACCCAGCCAATTTTATTATATCATATTTTCGGATTTGCAGTTAGTTGTTACACTTAAATGCTGGTTCTAGAACAAAAAAAAAAAAAAGACAATGTTTTGATAATTTGCATTTAAGCCATTTTGGTTGAATAACCAATAGTACCAGAAAAATATTCTTCTCATTTCACAGCTTTGGCACAGTTCACTTTCCATCACTGTGGGTTGTATCAGTAACGTTAGAGCAGTTTTCAAACCTGCCCTAAACTAAGCACTTGGTGCTTCTCATTGCCCAATGCAGCCCAGGGTCCTATCGTTGTAAATTTAAGGGTTAAGTATATATGATGAGATCTCCATGAAGAGGCAAAGGATTGTTGACATGACACATACAAACTATGAAGTATAATTATATTAAGGGGGTGAATAAAGAGGCATTATCCACTTCTCCTGGAGAACAGCGAGAGCTCAGTATGGATTATCTATCCCACCCCAGCACACCTGTGTTGTCTCTCATCGGGTCTAACAAGGACCACTTATTCAGATTCATTACAAAATGGCAGCTGTAACAGAACATTGGCTGCTTTTACTCTCTAAATAGTGGCATTAATGTTTAAGTCAGTCATGGCTTTCCAACTGCATTTGATAAACTGGCAATAATGCATGTAGCAATCCAATTAACATTACAACCTAATCACATTTTGGGTAACATAGGCTAAGGCCTTGCAATCCACTCTTACCCCAGGGAATACACTCGGCATTGTTTCCTCTTAATTTGCTGAGCCAGGCTGTATCTCCCATCCAGGCAGGCCAGCCAGGATGACCCTGTGATCCAGGGGTTATTAATCACTCCTTTCTCCAGTGCATTTCCACAGGAAATCTGTTGAATGACAGAAGCTGTGATGAGTTCACTTATTTAAAAATGACCAGTAGGTTTAATCCAGAGGCATATATTTCTAGCCAGTGTCCACAAAACCCCACCATGTTGTCAGAAAGTCTGAATTTAGAACAATGAGTACCAGTGAAATGATCCTGTCCATGCCCACCAAAGACTGAAACGGCTCCTTGAGGGTGGTGGGTGGATTGAATTGACTGCCACACACAGGTCTCATAGGATCAGAGGAGCACATGTGCCTCAAACCATCATCCAGAAGGACTGTTACAACAGTGGGTGATATTTCAGTACTTACCTTTACAGCCATGCTCTGCTGGACAAAGCTGTGCACTTGTAGAGTGCATTAACAGAATTGAGAGGTCGCTGTTTAAACCGTTCATTATATAACAATGCATTCCTTATGCTGCATAATATCAGTTTAATACAATATCTTTTCAAGCACTTGCGTTCAGTTCTAGCCTCAGTGATCTGGTAATAAAGAGAGTAGTGTAAGGAATGGTAATAAGCAACAGAGCATGAATCAGCAATATCTAGTCATGGACAGGTGCTTGTAATCTGACAGAGAATTTATTTCTAATAAAGCTGTCTCCTTTGAAAAGCAAAAACAAAACAAAAAAGGTAACTGTGCACATACATGGTGGTTATAAAGGCTTCTTTTAAAGCCCTGAAGGCTCATCTTATCGAGAAGATTCAAGCAGGGAGTTTGCAGGATCCTGAATCTTTACCAACGGTCAGGATGAATGGAGTGATGCAGTTTAGGGTATTAAGAGACAACAAGGACCATTTGGGATGTATGGAGCTGGGAAATATTGCTATATGCATGTAGTCCCGTCTTCCTTTTATATATTAGATACAAGTTTCTAAAAATGAAACAGAGCTTTTCAATTGTTGTTTTAATGCTGCTAGTAAAGGCTCAATGACCACTACAGAGAGAAAACCACCAGAATACCCCTATCTAGCTGGAACACTTAACATCTCTGAATATATGACATGCTTTAGTGTTTTGCAAAGGGGACCCTGTATGTTTGTAATGTTTCCAGTTCAGATACTAGTTTACTGTTTGATCTTTGCATTGGGCCTGACCTAGCTGTATAAAGTTGTACAAGCAGGGTCCCAATGAATAGGAACATTAACTTTTCTTTTTTTAACCAGCTTCTTCTTGCTATGACCATTGCAGATAAATGTATTTTTAAAAAAATTAAACCCACCTGAGGACTAGTGATATAATCCAGGAACCGCTTTGCTTCATCCTTCAAGGAATGATTCGGACTGGCCCAAGGCTGCAAGTCAATGTGCCATCGCTGGGACTGTAACACAGGAGAAGAAAAACACATTCAATTACAATGTGCATCACAGGGACTGTGACACAGGAGAATAAACACATTCAATTACAATCTGCATCACAGGGACTGTAACACAGGAGAATAAACACATTCAATTACAATGTGCATCGCAGGGACTGTAACACAGGAGAATAAACACATTCAATTACAATGTGCATCACAGGGACTGTAACACAGGAGAATAAACACATTCAATTACAATGTGCATCGCAGGGACTGTAACACAGGAGAATAAACACATTCAATTACAATGTGCATCGCAGGGACTGTAACACAGGAGAATAAACACATTCAATTACAATGTGCATCGCAGGGACTGTAACACAGGAGAATAAACACATTCAATTACAATGTGCATCACAGGGACTGTAACACAGGAGAATAAACACATTCAATTACAATGTGCATCAGGAACTGTAACACAGGAGAATAAACACATTCAATTACAATGTGCATCGCAGGGACTGTAACACAGGAGAATAAACACATTCAATTACAATGTGCATCGCAGGGACTGTAACACAGGAGAATAAACACATTCAATTACAATGTGCATCGCAGGGACTGTAACACAGGAGAATAAACACATTCAATTACAATGTGCATCGCAGGGACTGTAACACAGGAGAATAAACACATTCAATTACAATGTGCATCGCAGGGACTGTAACACAGGAGAATAAACACATTCAATTACAATGTGCATCGCAGGGACTGTAACACAGGAGAATAAACACATTCAATTACAATGTGCATCGCAGGGACTGTAACACAGGAGAATAAACACATTCAATTACAATGTGCATCGCAGGGACTGTAACACAGGAGAATAAACACATTCAATTACAATGTGCATCGCAGGGACTGTAACACAGGAGAATAAACACATTCAATTACAATGTGCATCGCAGGGACTGTAACACAGGAGAATAAACACATTCAATTACAATGTGCATCGCAGGGACTGTAACACAGGAGAATAAACACATTCAATTACAATGTGCATCGCAGGGACTGTAACACAGGAGAATAAACACATTCAATTACAATGTGCATCGCAGGGACTGTAACACAGGAGAATAAACACATTCAATTACAATGTGCATCGCAGGGACTGTAACACAGGAGAATAAACACATTCAATTACAATGTGCATCGCAGGGACTGTAACACAGGAGAATAAACACATTCAATTACAATGTGCATCGCAGGGACTGTAACACAGGAGAATAAACACATTCAATTACAATGTGCATCGCAGGGACTGTAACACAGGAGAATAAACACATTCAATTACAATGTGCATCGCAGGGACTGTAACACAGGAGAATAAACACATTCAATTACAATGTGCATCGCAGGGACTGTAACACAGGAGAATAAACACATTCAATTACAATGTGCATCGCAGGGACTGTAACACAGGAGAATAAACACATTCAATTACAATGTGCATCGCAGGGACTGTAACACAGGAGAATAAACACATTCAATTACAATGTGCATCGCAGGGACTGTAACACAGGAGAATAAACACATTCAATTACAATGTGCATCACAGGGACTGTAACACAGGAGAATAAACACATTCAATTACAATGTGCATCGCAGGGACTGTAACACAGGAGAATAAACACATTCAATTACAATGTGCATCGCAGGGACTGTAACACAGGAGAATAAACACATTCAATTACAATGTGCATCGCAGGGACTGTAACACAGGAGAATAAACACATTCAATTACAATGTGCATCGCAGGGACTGTAACACAGGAGAATAAACACATTCAATTACAATGTGCATCGCAGGGACTGTAACACAGGAGAATAAACACATTCAATTACAATGTGCATCGCAGGGACTGTAACACAGGAGAATAAACACATTCAATTACAATGTGCATCGCAGGGACTGTAACACAGGAGAATAAACACATTCAATTACAATGTGCATCGCAGGGACTGTAACACAGGAGAATAAACACATTCAATTACAATGTGCATCGCAGGGACTGTAACACAGGAGAATAAACACATTCAATTACAATGTGCATCGCAGGGACTGTAACACAGGAGAATAAACACATTCAATTACAATGTGCATCGCAGGGACTGTAACACAGGAGAATAAACACATTCAATTACAATGTGCATCGCAGGGACTGTAACACAGGAGAATAAACACATTCAATTACAATGTGCATCGCAGGGACTGTAACACAGGAGAATAAACACATTCAATTACAATGTGCATCGCAGGGACTGTAACACAGGAGAATAAACACATTCAATTACAATGTGCATCGCAGGGACTGTAACACAGGAGAATAAACACATTCAATTACAATGTGCATCGCAGGGACTGTAACACAGGAGAATAAACACATTCAATTACAATGTGCATCGCAGGGACTGTAACACAGGAGAATAAACACATTCAATTACAATGTGCATCGCAGGGACTGTAACACAGGAGAATAAACACATTCAATTACAATGTGCATCGCAGGGACTGTAACACAGGAGAATAAACACATTCAATTACAATGTGCATCGCAGGGACTGTAACACAGGAGAATAAACACATTCAATTACAATGTGCATCGCAGGGACTGTAACACAGGAGAATAAACACATTCAATTACAATGTGCATCGCAGGGACTGTAACACAGGAGAATAAACACATTCAATTACAATGTGCATCGCAGGGACTGTAACACAGGAGAATAAACACATTCAATTACAATGTGCATCGCAGGGACTGTAACACAGGAGAATAAACACATTCAATTACAATGTGCATCGCAGGGACTGTAACACAGGAGAATAAACACATTCAATTACAATGTGCATCGCAGGGACTGTAACACAGGAGAATAAACACATTCAATTACAATGTGCATCGCAGGGACTGTAACACAGGAGAATAAACACATTCAATTACAATGTGCATCGCAGGGACTGTAACACAGGAGAATAAACACATTCAATTACAATGTGCATCGCAGGGACTGTAACACAGGAGAATAAACACATTCAATTACAATGTGCATCGCAGGGACTGTAACACAGGAGAATAAACACATTCAATTACAATGTGCATCGCAGGGACTGTAACACAGGAGAATAAACACATTCAATTACAATGTGCATCGCAGGGACTGTAACACAGGAGAATAAACACATTCAATTACAATGTGCATCGCAGGGACTGTAACACAGGAGAATAAACACATTCAATTACAATGTGCATCGCAGGGACTGTAACACAGGAGAATAAACACATTCAATTACAATGTGCATCACAGGGACTGTAACACAGGAGAATAAACACATTCAATTACAATGTGCATCGCAGGGACTGTAACACAGGAGAATAAACACATTCAATTACAATGTGCATCGCAGGGACTGTAACACAGGAGAATAAACACATTCAATTACAATGTGCATCGCAGGGACTGTAACACAGGAGAATAAACACATTCAATTACAATGTGCATCGCAGGGACTGTAACACAGGAGAATAAACACATTCAATTACAATGTGCATCGCAGGGACTGTAACACAGGAGAATAAACACATTCAATTACAATGTGCATCGCAGGGACTGTAACACAGGAGAATAAACACATTCAATTACAATGTGCATCGCAGGGACTGTAACACAGGAGAATAAACACATTCAATTACAATGTGCATCGCAGGGACTGTAACACAGGAGAATAAACACATTCAATTACAATGTGCATCGCAGGGACTGTAACACAGGAGAATAAACACATTCAATTACAATGTGCATCGCAGGGACTGTAACACAGGAGAATAAACACATTCAATTACAATGTGCATCGCAGGGACTGTAACACAGGAGAATAAACACATTCAATTACAATGTGCATCGCAGGGACTGTAACACAGGAGAATAAACACATTCAATTACAATGTGCATCGCAGGGACTGTAACACAGGAGAATAAACACATTCAATTACAATGTGCATCGCAGGGACTGTAACACAGGAACACAGGAGAATAAACACATTCAATTACAATGTGCATCGCAGGGACTGTAACACAGGAGAATAAACACATTCAATTACAATGTGCATCGCAGGGACTGTAACACAGGAGAATAAACACATTCAATTACAATGTGCATCGCAGGGACTGTAACACAGGAGAATAAACACATTCAATTACAATGTGCATCGCAGGGACTGTAACACAGGAGAATAAACACATTCAATTACAATGTGCATCGCAGGGACTGTAACACAGGAGAATAAACACATTCAATTACAATGTGCATCGCAGGGACTGTAACACAGGAGAATAAACACATTCAATTACAATGTGCATCGCAGGGACTGTAACACAGGAGAATAAACACAGTGCAGAATAAACACATTCAATTACAATGTGCATCGCAGGGACTGTAACACAGGAGAATAAACACATTCAATTACAATGTGCATCGCAGGGACTGTAACACAGGAGAATAAACACATTCAATTACAATGTGCATCGCAGGGACTGTAACACAGGAGAATAAACATATTCAATTACAATGTGCATCGCAGGGACTGTAACACAGGAGAATAAACACATTCAATTACAATGTGCATCGCAGGGACTGTAACACAGGAGAATAAACACATTCAATTACAATGTGCATCGCAGGGACTGGAGAACACAGGAGAATAAACACATTCAATTACAATGTGCATCGCAGGGACTGTAACACAGGAGAATAAACACATTCAATTACAATGTGCATCGCAGGGACTGTAACACAGGAGAATAAACACATTCAATTACAATGTGCATCGCAGGGACTGTAACACAGGAGAATAAACACATTCAATTACAATGTGCATCGCAGGGACTGTAACACAGGAGAATAAACACATTCAATTACAATGTGCATCGCAGGGACTGTAACACAGGAGAATAAACACATTCAATTACAATGTGCATCGCAGGGACTGTAACACAGGAGAATAAACACATTCAATTACAATGTGCATCGCAGGGACTGTAACACAGGAGAATAAACACATTCAATTACAATGTGCATCGCAGGGACTGTAACACAGGAGAATAAACACATTCAATTACAATGTGCATCGCAGGGACTGTAACACAGGAGAATAAACACATTCAATTACAATGTGCATCGCAGGGACTGTAACACAGGAGAATAAACACATTCAATTACAATGTGCATCGCAGGGACTGTAACACAGGAGAATAGAATAAACATCACATTCAATTACAATGTGCATCGCAGGGACTGTAACACAGGAGAATAAACACATTCAATTACAATGTGCATCGCAGGGACTGTAACACAGGAGAATAAACACATTCAATTACAATGTGCATCGCAGGGACTGTAACACAGGAGAATAAACACATTCAATTACAATGTGCATCGCAGGGACTGTAACACAGGAGAATAAACACATTCAATTACAATGTGCATCGCAGGGACTGTAACACAGGAGAATAAACACATTCAATTACAATGTGCATCGCAGGGACTGTAACACAGGAGAATAAACACATTCAATTACAATGTGCATCGCAGGGACTGTAACACAGGAGAATAAACACATTCAATTACAATGTGCATCGCAGGGACTGTAACACAGGAGAATAAACACATTCAATTACAATGTGCATCGCAGGGACTGTAACACAGGAGAATAAACACATCACAATGTGCATCACAGAATTACAATGTGCATCGCAGGGACTGTAACACAGGAGAATAAACACATTCAATTACAATGGACTGTAACACAGGAGAATAAACACATTCAATTACAATGTGCATCGCAGGGACTGTAACACAGGAGAATAAACACATTCAATTACAATGTGCATCGCAGGGACTGTAACACAGGAGAATAAACACATTCAATTACAATGTGCATCGCAGGGACTGTAACACAGGAGAATAAACACATTCAATTACAATGTGCATCGCAGGGACTGTAACACAGGAGAATAAACACATTCAATTACAATGTGCATCGCAGGGACTGTAACACAGGAGAATAAACACATTCAATTACAATGTGCATCGCAGGGACTGGAACTGTAAACACAGGAGAATAAAACACAGGAGAATAAACACATTCAATTACAATGTGCATCGCAGGGGCTGTAACACAGGAGAATAAACACATTCATTAAACATCGCAGGGACTGGAACACATTCAAACACATTCAATTAATGTGCATCGCAGGTACTGTGACACAGGAGAATAAACACATTCAATTACAATGTGCATCGCAGGGACTGTAACACAGGAGAATAAACACATTCAATTACAATGTGCATCGCAGGGACTGTAACACAGGAGAATAAACACATTCAATTACAATGTGCATCGCAGGGACTGTAACACAGGAGAATAAACATTCAATTACAATGTGCATCGCAGGGACTGTAACACAGGAGAATAAACACATTCAATTACAATGTGCATCGCAGGGACTGTAACACAGGAGAATAAACACATTCAATTACAATGTGCATCGCAGGGACTGTAACACAGGAGAATAAACACATTCAATTACAATGTGCATTTTTTAAAAGGGACTGTAACACAGGAGAATAAACATATTCAATTACAATGTGCATCGCAGTAACACAGGAGAATAAACACATTCAATTACAATGTGCATCGCAGGGACTGTAACACA